>NC_090946.1:2657500-2765000 GCF_040807025.1 Struthio camelus | reverse complement strand
AGAGCCCAAGAGCTGGTGACGCAGAAGCTCTACGGGCTGGAAAAGCTGGTGCTTGCCCTGCACGACCTGCCTGATGCAGAAGGCCGAGCAGAAGCAGCCGCAGCCCTGGCTGTCTCTGAGGTTGTCGAGAGGCGCCGCCATGAAGCTCAGCACGCTTCTTGGGCGCCCAGAGTCACAGCCAGAGCAGCCTCCGCCTCCAATTGCAGCTGGGCGACAGAGGCACTTTCGCTTGGAGGAGCAACACTTTGTTCAGGCTGGCCAAGAGCTGGGGGCAGCGCTTCCTTCTTCTCTGGCATGGCCTTCATGGAAGCAGGTGGCGTGCGAGGGCGACGTGCTTCCGCACAGTCGGCCTCGGCAGTCCCTGTGCCTGAATGGGCAACAGCGTTTGGAGGGGCTGGAGGCGCTGGCCCCATGGAGCTGAGGCTGCCGCAGCCCCAGCTCCCAGCTCCCAGCTCCCAGCTCCCAGCTCCAGGCAGCAGCCAGGCTGAGCAGCTAGAGGCACGCACGCACAAAATGCGCCCACACCTATACACGGCCCGTCTCCACGGGGCTGGCCCCACAGATAAACACACACTTGGCTCAGGTGCCCTGGTCCGCCCAGGAGCTAACTCGCACACCCTCACTCTCTGCAGTCTCCGGCCCACACGGCCACCTCGAGGCCATCATCAAAGCTTCTTAGCCTACTCGCTGGCCGGGCTGCCTTTGAATTTGCTAGCAATCACCCCCTGGCAAGCTGCCCCTCACGCGCTCCAGGGGCTGCGCCAGAGACGCACGGGCACCCTGGCCCCCGGTGTGACTCCCGTGGCTGGCACGTGCCCCTCCGTCCACACGCAGGCACACACAACAGAGAGTCTCCTCACCCAGGAAACTAGTTAGAAAGAGCGTTTAATGGGAAGACGGGAGCGGGGCCTCTCACAGCTTCCAGGCCGCCAGAGTCTCCTACTTCTCGGGCTCTTTCCACCAATTGCTCCGCTTCCTTTTCTTCCGTCCGCACGCCTTCACAGCTGCAGGTTTCCAGGAGTTCTTGTTCTGGTGCCACAGGCTCTTCTTCAGCTAGGCTGCTGTGTGTTTCGCGCTGCTTCGGGCTTCTGTCAGGCAGCACAGTGCTCCCAGGCTCCGTGCTAGCCAGGCCTGCTGATGCGAAGGCAGACAGGTCTGCTCCTTCAAGCTGTGGTGGGGGCGGCAGGCACAGGGCCTGGGCAGTGCCCACTGAGGACGGCCTCTTCCATTTGGCTCCCCTCACTATTGCCCCTGCGGGAGGCTGTTTCGGTGTGCAGGACGGCACCTTGCATTTTGCCGCCTGCGCTCTCCTCCCTCTGCGGAAGCACTGCTGCTGTTGTTCTTTCTAGGCTGTTGGGCTCCCAGATGGGCCCTGCGCCTTTTGCAGTCATCTGCGCACAAGCCCCCTCGCTCACACTCTGCCCAGCCGCTGCAGCTGCTTCTGAGCCGGTTGTTTCTGGCGGGAGGGCAGAGGCTTGGCTCTCCTTCTGCACGGGCAGCTCAGCAGCAGGCACTTCTGGGCTTAGCAATGAAGGGCGCCCAGGCTCGCCGGCCTCTCCCGGGGCAGGCGCCTCACTAGGCACTCCCGGAGCCCACGCTTGCTCGGAGGAGTGCAAGGCAGGAGTTTGCTCTTCTGCCTCAGGTGTGCCAGGGACCGCACCCACAACTGCTCCTGCGCCCTCTGCTCCCTCGGGGAGGGGGTCACTCTTGCCTTCCAGCTGCACAGGCATCTCAGCCGCTGCCGTGCCCGCAGGCCCCAAGGCAGAGGCGCCGCCTTCGTCCACGTTTTGCGCCTGGGCAGAACGGGAGCACAAAGTGTGAAGAAGGCACACGCAGCTTGAGAAACGAAGGGCAGCCAAAAAGAAGGGGCAGGTGGCAGCACCCACGCCAAAGACCAAGCCAGGAAGAGATGCTGCTGGCAAGGCAGGCAAGAGGCTAGGAGCACATCAGCGCCGCCCCCCCACCAGCCCCCCGGCCCCCCCATCATTCCTGCACATTTGAAGCGGAGGGAGTGGAGCCATTTTCTGACCTCCCTTTGCAGAGGTGCCTCAGCCACCACTGCCTCTCTGCCTGCGACGGAAGGTACCATCAGGTATGTGCCCCACAGTAGCGCATCATCTCTCCCGTCGCACTGCTCTGGGCAGGAGCCTGAACGGCAACTGCTGCTGCACCTCCGCAGTCAAAAACACCACCTCCTCCCTCCTTTCCTGCAGGAAGTATAGCCACCTCACTGTGCACGCGCGCGCCTCAGCGGCAGCTGCTGCCACACATTGGTTGGCATCGGCACAGTCACCCTGGTAGGCCAGCCAGACTTCCTTAGAGTCTTGCCTTTCTGGCCTGGAAAGCATTCCAATGCTTTGCAAGGGCCTTTCGGGCCGGCCTGCGTGCCTCTTCAGGACTCCTACCTTCTCCTCTGGGGCTTGCTTCTCCCCCTCCTCCAGGTGCTGTGGCTCAGCACAGCCTGCACAAGGCAGGTCCCCATCCGCAGCCTCAAGGGGCTGCAGCTTGGCCAGCGCTTCCTCTTCTTCCCGCTCGATGGCCACACAAGCTTTCTCCAGCACTTCCTCAATCAAGTCTTCCACCATGGGCTGGAGCTCAGCATCCAAGTGGCACTGGCACAGCTGGGCGGGCGTCAGTGCAACAGGGAGAAAGCACCGGAGAGCACTGTCATTCTTAGCCTCTTAGCAAGGAGAAAGGAGGAGGAGCAAAGCCCTTGTGCTGAAGGCAGTGCTGGCCACTGCAGGGGGCGGCCCCCTAGGGCAGCTGTCGCAGGAAGCACAAGCACAGCCGCGGGCTACAGGACGAGTGGGCCGGCGGGAGATGGAGCCTGTCGCATGGGCGCGGCAACTCAACAGACCTCCTCACAGGTCTCCTCCTCCTTGGCAGCCGCCAGGAAGAGGCAGAGCGCTCCCCGGCACCTCCTGCCTGCTCCTCTAGGTCTTGCCAGCCCCGCTCAGCCTGCATGCTAGCGCTAAGGGTCCCGGAGAGCCTGCCCCGGCGCTGTAATCTGGAGCTGAAAGCAGCACGGCCACCGCCATCTGCAGAAGCACCTTGCGCGGTGCTGCCGCTCACCTCGCAGCAGACGGAGGAAACCACGGGCTTTTGCTTTCTCTGAGGAGAAGGTGCCCGACGGTGCTGCTCAGTTTTGCATGAGCAAGTGAGCTGTGCCCACTGTGCAGGGGACAGTGCTTGGGGAGAGGGCTTGCGGCCCGGAGTAGGGCCCGGCCTACCTCTCCTTGTCCTCCTTGTGTGGCCACATCTCTTCCTCGTGCTGTTTTGGCAGAGCGGGGCGAGCGGGGTGGGGCCGCAAGTGCAGCTTCCTGACTGGCCCCGTGCACCACTGCTGCGCACTGCCGAGGCTCTTCTGCGTGCAGCTCTGGGAAGCAAAAGCAGGAGGACTGCTGCAGCCTGGATGCTGTTCAGCTTTCCACCGGAAGGCATGCTTTTTACAGCTACGATTCAGCAGGGCAAACTGTCTCCACGCGGTGGGCAGCAAAAGGACTGCTGCGCAGGAAAGCAACAAGCCCCAACTCCAGAGGCCCACCAGCTTTGGCTGGGGCTCAGCCCTTGCAGCCCCCGCTCTCCACAGTGTCTGGAAGGGAAGTCTACCTCTCGGGCTCGTCCCGCAGAGACAATTGACCGCGCTCAGGAAAGGAGGGCCAGGGCATCCCCCGGCTTATCAGCATTTGTCAGTGGGAAGGGGAAGAGACCAAAACTTCCACAGCAGGCAACCTCCTTGCTTGCCCGCCCTACGGGACTCCCTGGCAAAAAGCCGCTGTGCGCGTTGTTGGAAGCAGTGCAGGTGGCTCAGCGGGGCTGCAGCAGAGGGAACGCTCCGAAAGCCACGACCACATGTGTCTAGCCTGTGCTGCAGCCGTCTGCCCGGTTTGCAAGACAGCCCAGCCGGAAATGATTTCCAGGGCCAAAACCTTCGGCCCTGTGCCCATGGTGAGGCCACTGCCCGCTTTCACACTCTTCCTGCAAAGACATGCTCTCTGCTTTCCTATTCACCAGCAGGTGGGGTTTTTCGGATGCCTCTCTGAAGAGCAGCCTGGGAGAGCCACCTGCTCGCACGCTCCTGCTAAAGCAAGGAGTCCAAGAACGTGTCTTGACACTACCTGGAGGGGGAGAGCCAGGAAAGCCTCCGCCATCCTGAACTCTGGCTGATGCTACCGAGCTCAACATTGACTACGCTGCGCAGGTGCCTCTGGGCGAGCCAGTTTTTGGTTTGGGGATGAAAGTCAAGGCCGTGCAGCCGCCTACCTGTCTGCCCTTTGGCGTGCTTTCTGGCTGCCGCAGGCGCGGGCGTTGGGGGCCGCATCCGCCTCTGCACTCGCACTCCGGCCGGTTGTCGTCCCACCGCTTCTCGCTGGCTCGCAATCTCCTGCCAGCCAGGCTGGGCAGCAGGGAGGGCAAGCATGTCACAAGAGACTTGCTATGCAACTGCCACGGCTTTCTCTCCGGGGCTAAGGAAGACTTGCTGCTTGCCTCCTGCAAACCTGCTCTTTCCTTTGGCTCGTCAGCGCCCTGACCCTGACGAGGCGGCTCTCGGCTCTGTAGCCCACAGGGCTGGTGCTGTAGGCAGCGCCCCAGGCGCTGCCCGCCAGGCACCCAGCCCAGGGCCCTTTCAGGCTGCTGGGGCAGCCACAAAAGGCACAGCCCCACACAAGGCACCCAAACGTGGCGGAGAGGGGACAGGCCGCCTTCCCGCGCTCTCCTGCGCCACTGGCCAGTTCCTCCCAAACGCCGGCGGGGAGCAAGCGGCCGCTGTCTCGATGGCTTTGGCTCCTGCCAAAAGTGCCCGGGAGCCCTGGGCACAGCCCGGCTGCTGCCAGCCATGCCCGGCCCTTCCTGCCCGCGGCTGCCCACAGTCGCCTGCCAAGGGCTCTGCCCGCTCCCGGGCAATGGCAGGCAGTGGGCAGCCGCGGGCTGCTGCCCCGCTGCTGCCAGCCGGCCCGCTCCTCCACGCTGCACCCCACCGGGCCCGGCGCACCTCCCGGGGAGCCGCCCGCCCTCTGCTGCAACACCTCCCACCAACACTCAGCAAGGGCCCCGCCCAGAGGGAGCCACCGCTTACCTCCACCAAAACCAACGTCTTCACGCTCTTGGCTGTCAGCGCCACCGACTAGGCAAGAGAACAAAGAGCCAACGTGAGCAACTTGTGGCAGGGGCTGTTTCCGAAGGCCCACTTGCTCTCTGGGTGCAGCGGAAACCCTGGGCACACTTACCAGATTGTAGAAGCCGACCACCTCGACGAGACGCTGAATGGAGGCCAGTCGGGTGACCCTGGGCTCCTGGGCTCCTTGGCTTTGCCTGGCCACAGGGCAGAGGCAAGGCAAGAGCTCTGTCACAGCCAGACCTCTCTCCCTCTCTCCCCTGCAAGCAGCCCACGCTTCCACAGCACCCTGACACAGGAGACCTTCCCGCGCTTCTCGCTGGCAGCACCGCTCTCTAACACGCCCGCGGCCTGCTGACTACGCGCCTCTTCCGCATGGAAACGGGAAGCGGCAGCTCACAGCTCTCCATCCATGCAAGCCAGGAGCTGTGCTGACAGCGCCGTGGCAGTGGGGTTACTTTGCAAGCGCAAGGCTCAGCAACTCGCACCGTCCGGCCCAGTGCAGGGGGCGCCCCTTTCCCCCAGCGACAGTGCGGGCAGAGCTGCCCCTGGAGCTCTCCACCCACCGCCTTCAGCCTTCAGCCTTGTCTCGGCAGGTGGAATTCCCTGGCAAGGCTTACCTGAGGAGCCGGTCGAGCCAGAGCTCCTTCACCTCCTGCGCCCTGCAGAGAGAAGGAGAAAGAGCCTCACACCTCGCTGCTCCTCATCCTGCGGAGTGACGCGGGCCCCACACACATGCCCGCGCGCGCCCTGGCCCTGGGGAGAGTGCCCGGGCCAGGCTCGAGCCTCGTGGGGCAGCACAGGCACTTGCCACAAGTTCTGCCTTCCTCAGGCCTTGCAGAGGAGCTACTACTTGTCTTTCTGGCCCCTTCTCTTCTCGCCTTCCCTCACTTGAGGAGAGCAAAAGCCCTTGGAGCCCTTTGGCAGGGGAAAGAGGAGACAGGTGCCAGGGGCGAGTGCCCTGGCAGGGCGATGCGGCAAGGGGGCTGCAGCGTGAGGCGTTCGCAAGGGACAATCTCTGTGGTGCACAGTGGAGCCGGGGGGCCCGCGAGAGCCTCTGCCTTGCCTACGGACTTGTGGCAAGAGCCTGCCCCTCTGTGGCAGCTCCGGCCCTCCTGCCAAGGAGCTTGCTCCCCTGCCTTCCCAGGAAGGCTCACGGCTCTGCCTCCGCCCGCGGGCAAGCAGCAGCCCCGGCGCGCCTCTTCCCGCCTGCCCAAACTCAGGGGGTCCTGCTCGGAAAGCAAAGAGCAGCCTCTACTCTCCCCCGCCCAGCCTGGCCGGAGCCCCAGCAAGCCCGCCGAGGCCTGAAGGCGAGCCCGGTGGCCGGCACCCGCCACCGCCAAACTCCCTGGGCCCACGACTCACCCAAAAGTCACCATACACACGTTGGTGGGCCAGGCGAGGAGGAGGGTGTTGCTGCACTTGATGCCCAGCTCCTCCTCCACTTGCTTAGGCCCACCTGCCACCTCGTCCTCGCCGCACACCACCCACAGCTCGCTGAGAGGCACCCGGTGCTTCAGCCAGAAGGTGGAGCCCCATCTGCAGGGCAGGAGAGCAGGGAGTGAGTTGCAGCTGGCCCTTGTGGTGGGGGCAGCCCCAGCAGTCGTGCAGGCAGAGCCACTTCCCAGGGGCGGAGCCTTGGGGCGGCCCCCCCGAGCCTCCCAGAGAGGCAGACAGGAGCCTCAGTGCCCGGCCTCCCAGAGAGGGCGCTGCCGACAAGGCGCTGCTGCCTCAGGGGCCGCTGCTCAGGAGGCGCCAACCACAAGGCTGTCCTTTTCCTCTGACACCTCCCCGAATTAAAGGCACACTGGCTCTGCCCCTGCAGCTTAGGGACAGCCCTGCAGGGCACTGCAGGTGGTTTGGACCACGAGTGCTCGTGGGGAGCAAAGGGCATGGCCAGAGCGGACGCTCAGGGAGGACAGGAGGAGGACGGCCGCCTTGTGGACGACGTGCCTGGGGCTTTTGGATGCTGGAAGCTTTGCCAAGCCGCGTTTGGCAGTGCTGATACTTGCTGCAGGCAGCAGCTGTTCCGGGAGGAGCAAAGGCCAAGAGCTTGCCTCAGAGCCCTTCTGCTGCCCAGCTGTGGCCACCTCCGTTGGCATGCGGGCTGACAGGAAAGCACGCGCCGCCTTGCTGTTGCAGCCCTGCCAGAGTTAAAATGAAGCAGGCCGTGGCCGCTGCGGGCCGGCGGCTGTGCAGGCAGCCCCTAGGAGGCACTTTCCGCTGCCGCGGGAGCTGCTCAGGGCAGGAGCGGCGCCCTGCGGCTGCTGGCAGAGGCCGCGGCGCGCAGGAAGGGCGGCTCTGCTTGCTGTTCTTACTTGCAGCTGGCAACAGCCATGGCGTCTGGGAAGAGCAGCAGGTGCCTCTGCTTCGTGCGCTGGCGGTGCGTCACGGCCACGCGTTCGCTGAGGAGCAGCTGGGGGCTCCTG
Organism: Struthio camelus; assembly: GCF_040807025.1. Classification (NCBI taxonomy): domain Eukaryota; kingdom Metazoa; phylum Chordata; class Aves; order Struthioniformes; family Struthionidae; genus Struthio; species Struthio camelus. Next base: position 2,757,455 of record NC_090946.1, on the reverse strand, counting down.
CTGGACACGAAGAGGCTCGGCGGCTGCTGGGGCTGGGAGGCTTCGCTCCGCGAGGCGGGCGCGAGGCGGGCGCGAGGAGCCCCCCGGCGAAGGCCCCTGGGCCATGCCTGCGTGCTGGCAGCGGGGCTGGCAGCACCCGTCCTGCTGCAGCAGTTGGCCTGGCCCATGGTGCCGCGAGGGGCCCCTGAAGCAGCGTCCCTGTGCCTGGCAGTGCCGCTGGGCTGGGAGCCTCTGTCTCCCCACGCTGCCCCGCGCTGGCACAGAGCCGCACTGGGGGACGGAGGCTGCTGGCCGTGGCCGAGGTCACTGTGGGTGCCACGGCGGCACGTTGTGATGCGGCGCCTGGGCCACGGGGTACTTCCGGGCGGGGGGGGGGGGCGGGGGCAGGGGGCACGGGCAGGGCTCTTCCCAGCCACCCGCTGCCTCCGACGCCCCACCATTTCCTTTGCTCACAGGCAGCGGTTGAACTGCTTCCAATGGTCCCGCCTTTTCCTTCTTGCCTGTCAAGCTCAGTCCAACCCACTGAAAAGCCTCTGTCAAAGCCACAGCCGAAGAGCGTGGCGCACATGCTTCGTCCAAGGCTTCTGCATCTGCTTACGTACCTGCAGAGCCTCTTCTCCAGCAGCTTCACCATCCTTGCTGCTGCAGCCAGAGGGACTTGGCTCCCTCATTAGGGCCCCTTCCTGCAAGCTTGCCCTCCACTGCTCTCTTTCTCCCACTGAACTCGGAACCCTTCCGAGCAGTCCTCTCTCATCCTTCTGCCTCTCCAGAACAACAGGGAGGCTGCTGATCGCACCCGAGATGATGTGCTGGTGGAGCTTTCGTATGCTCCTCAGGGTGCCTGAAACACCCATCATGTCTGTCTTTGCCTTTGCTCTACGGCTGTAGACATCTGTGCTTGCCCCGCAGTTACCTGACACAGGACATTGGGCATCTTGGTCTTCCTAAGCTCTGTTGCAGGCGAGAGGTCTCTAAACCTCCTTTAAAGCCCCAGAGTGCACTGGCTATTGCTTTCCTCCCACCCCCACCCCCACCCCCACCCCCCGCTTAGGCAGGCAAGAGTATCTCTAGGAAGGGTTCTGAACCTCTCCCCAAAATCTTTATCAAGTGGTCGCTCTAGGAAAAAAACAAAAACCAAAAACCAAAAACACATCCATCTTTAGGAGAGACTTTGATCATCTGCATTCCCAGGAATCTAACCTTAGGGTTAGGGTTAGGGTTAGGGTTACGGTTACGGTTAGGGTGAGGGTTTAGGGTTAGGGTTAGGTTTAGGGTTAGGGTTAGGGTTAGGGTTTAGGGTTAGGGTTTAGGGTTAGGGTTAGGGTTAGGGTTAGGGTTTAGGGTTAGGGACAGGGTTGGGTTAGGGTTAGGGTTAGGGTTTAGGGTTAGGGACAGGGTTGGGTTAGGGTTAGGGTTATGTTTAGGGTTAGTGCGGGCAGCCCGCTCAGACTGCTCCGGCCCGAGTTTGCCACGTTCTCCCCGAGTGGCACTGCTCGTAAGTAGAGCAGGGAAGTATGTGATTCATGGTAGCTCTAGGCAGAAAAGCTCCACAGGGCTTTGCCTCCCCTCTACAGCGATTCATACTGAGCCGTCCAAGCCTGTTCCTTCACCCCACTTCTCCAGTTCTCGCCTGTTTGCACTGCTGTGGCTTGGTTGCCCGTAGGCCATTAGTGCACAGTCTGTGGTGCCTTGGAGCACCGAATACTGCATCGTGGAGGCAGATGAGGAGCCCCAGTCGGAGAGGGAACCCTCACCGCAAACCATTGCCTCTTGCTGACCAGAACGGACCAGGAATGCCCGTTTTTCTGAAATCTCTGTTGGACTAAAACTTGGACCTGAGCCTTCCAAATGCTCGGCGGCCCTTTCTCAAGAACACTTTGGCCACAGAGCGGGACCCTGTTCAGCCCTGGAACTCTCGGCAGCCAGGAAAGAGGGCGCAGAGGACTGACATGGTGTCAGCCAGCAACTTCTCTCCCGCCCAGCTTCTCTCTGGGCCTTGCTGGCCAGAGAAGCCCAGCAACCTCTGGGAAATGCGCCTTTCCCTCTGTTCCTGCGTGACAATGTTGCCTTGCCAGTCCTTTACCTTGAAGGACTGGAGAGTGCTGCTTGAGGCCAGCCACTCCCTGGGAGAAGGAACTGTTGCGAGTTGTGTTTCCTGGTTCCTCTTGTTCCCCCAGGGGAGACGTGTGCTTTGCTGTGGCGGGAAGCTTCCTGCAGCAATGCCACTCGTGTATCTGCGTGTCAGAAGCTGTGCCTCTGTTTCTGCAGCTGTGTCTTGAAGAGGGGTCAGACACGTGGCCACTTTCTTTGCCCCCCCGCTGGCACCACTGCTGCTCCCAGCACAGTGGCCTCACAGTCCTCAGCCCCATCCACTTCATGGAGGGAGCTGGAGACCGTTTGCGAAGGCCAATGCTGTCCACACTCCAGTGCTCAATAGCACTGCAGCGCGCCGTGCAGCCCTTTCTATTCGGAAAGGCAAATGGATGTTCACCTCTGAAATAGCACTCTCCACCATACACACGTTCCTCCAAAGCTGTCTTGCTAGAGCCATGCTCTCTCTAATAAACTCTGAAAAGGTAAAAACCTTAGGGTTCTCTTAGGACACTGTCGGGCAAGTACTGTGATTCCTCAGATGCTGACGCCGGCCACTTGGACCGTGTGGCAGTTAAACGGCCTGCCCGAGCTTCCCAGGCCGGCAGAAGTGTACCAAAGGCTTCGGTCCCTACACGCCGAGAGCAGCGCTGTGTCGCGAAGGGAAGTTGTCAGTGCAGGCTTGGGAAGGGGTTGTCAGGCGGGAGAGGGGAAAGGCAGCGTGAGCCCTGGGAGAGGCTGCCGCCCACCACGTGGCACCACGGTCCTTGGGTGGGAAGGGCAGGCTGATGTCATCTGGCCTTGTCTGGAAGGAGCCTTGGAGCAGGAAGGCTCTTGCCTTGCCAGGAAGCCCAGAGCCCCCCTCCCCTGCCCGCCCGCCCCCCCCCAGCCCCCCCCGCCCCGCTAACAGTGTGTGCAGAAGAGGAGAGGAAGGTGACGTCCCCTCAGCCCAAGACACCACGGGCTCACAGCCACAGGGGCGGCTGTTACTTTGGCGCCTCTGCCTCAGCCAACCCTTCAGCGGTCCCAGAAAGACCCTCTGTCTGCGTAGCGGCGAGCTGCTGCCCCTGTGCTCCTCAGCATCGTGGTGAGAACGAGACAGCAAGGGCATGTGAAGCTGCAGAGGGGATTCGTGGCCCCCCAGTCTCTCGGTCGCCACTGCTCCCAGCAGAAAGAGGGAAGAGCCCAAGAGCTGGTGACGCAGAAGCTCTACGGGCTGGAAAAGCTGGTGCTTGCCCTGCACGACCTGACTGATGCAGAAGGCCGAGCAGAAGCAGCCGCAGCCCTGGCTGTCTCTGAGGTTGTTGAGAGGCGCCGCCATGAAGCTCAGCACGCTTCTTGGGCGCCCAGAGTCACAGCCAGAGCAGCCTCCGCCTCCAATTGCAGCTGGGCGACAGAGGCACTTTCGCTTGGAGGAGCAACACTTTGTTCAGGCTGTCCAAGAGCTGGGGGCAGCGCTTCCTTCTTCTCTGGCATGGCCTTCATGGAAGCAGGTGGCGTGCGAGGGCGAGGTGCTTCCGCACAGTCGGCCTCGGCAGTCCCTGTGCCTGAATGGGCAACAGCGTTTGGAGGGGCTGGAGGCGCTGGCCCCATGGAGCTGAGGTTGCCGCAGCCCCAGCTCCCAGCTCCCAGCTCCCAGCTCCCAGCTCCCAGCTCCCAGCTCCAGGCAGCAGCCAGGCTGAGCAGCTAGAGGCACGCACGCACAAAATGCGCCCACACCTATACACGGCCCGTCTCCACGGGGCTGGCCCCACAGATAAACACACACTTGGCTCAGGTGCCCTGGTCCGCCCAGGAGCTAACTCGCACACCCTCACTCTCTGCAGTCTCCGGCCCACACGGCCACCTCGAGGCCATCATCAAAGCTTCTTAGCCTACTCGCTGGCCGGGCTGCCTTTGAATTTGCTAGCAATCACCCCCTGGCAAGCTGCCCCTCACGCGCTCCAGGGGCTGCGCCAGAGACGCACGGGGACCCTGGCCCCCGGTGTGACTCCCGTGGCTGGCACGTGCCCCTCCGTCCACACGCAGGCACACACAACAGAGAGTCTCCTCACCCAGGAAACTAGTTAGAAAGAGCGTTTAATGGGAAGACGGGAGCGGGGCCTCTCACAGCTTCCAGGCCGCCAGAGTCTCCTACTTCTTGCGCTCTTTCCACCAATTGCTCCGCTTCCTTTTCTTCCGTCCGCACGCCTTCACAGCTGCAGGTTTCCAGGAGTTCTTGTTCTGGTGCCACAGGCTCTTCTTCAGCTAGGCTGCTGTGTGTTTCACGTTGCTTCGGGCTTCTGTCAGGCAGCACAGTGCTCCCAGGCTCCGTGCTAGCCAGGCCTGCTGATGCGAAGGCAGACAGGTCTGCTCCTTCAAGCTGTGGTGGGGGCGGCAGGCACAGGGCCTGGGCAGTGCCCACTGAGGACGGCCTCTTCCATTTGGCTCCCCTCACTATTGCCCCTGCGGGAGGCTGTTTCGGTGTGCAGGACGGCACCTTGCATTTTGCCGCCTGCGCTCTCCTCCCTCTGCGGAAGCACTGCTGCTGTTGTTCTTTCTAGGCTGTTGGGCTCCCAGATGGGCCCTGCGCCTTTTGCAGTCATCTGCGCACAAGCCCCCTCGCTCACACTCTGCCCAGCCGCTGCAGCTGCTTCTGAGCCAGTTGCTTCTGGCGGGAGGGCAGAGGCTTGGCTCTCCTTCTGCACGGGCAGCTCAGCAGCAGGCACTTCTGGGCTTAGCAATGAAGGGCGCCCAGGCTCGCCGGCCTCTCCCGGGGCAGGTGCCTCACTAGGCACTCCCGGAGCCCACGCTTGCTCGGAGGAGTGCAAGGCAGGAGTTTGCTCTTCTGCCTCAGGTGTGCCAGGGACCGCACCGACAACTGCTCCTGCGCCCTCTGCTCCCTCGGGGAGGGGGTCACTCTCGCCTTCCAGCTGCACAGGCATCTCAGCTGCTGCCGTGCCCGCAGGCCCCAAGGCAGAGGCGCCGCCTTCGTCCACGTTTTGTGCCTGGGGAGAACGGGAGCACAAAGTGTGAAGAAGGCACACGCAGCTGGAGAAACGAAGGGCAGCCAAAAAGAAGGGGCAGGCGGCAGCACCCACGCCAAAGACCAAGCCAGGAAGAGATGCTGCTGGCAAGGCAGGCAAGAGGCTAGGAGCACATCAGCGCCGCCCCCCCCACCAGCCCCCCCGGCCCCCCATGGCTCCTGCACATTTGAAGCGGAGGGAGTGGAGCCATTTTCTGACCTCCCTTTGCAGAGGTGCCTCAGCCACCACTGCCTCTCTGCCTGCGACGGAAGGTACCATCAGGTATGTGCCCCACAGTAGCGCATCATCTCTCCCGTCGCACTGCTCTGGGCAGGAGCCTGAACGGCAACTGCTGCTGCACCTCCGCAGTCAAAAACACCACCTCCTCCCTCCTTTCCTGCAGGAAGTGTAGCCACCTCACTGTGCACGCGCGCGCCTCAGCGGCAGCTGCTGCCACACATTGGTTGGCATCGGCACAGTCACCCTGGTAGGCCAGCCAGACTTCCTTAGAGTCTTGCCTTTCCGGCCTGGAAAGCATTCCAATGCTTTGCAAGGGCCTTTCGGGCCGGCCTGCGTGCCTCTTCAGGACTCCTACCTTCTCCTCTGGGGCTTGCTTCTCCCCCTCCTCCAGGTGCTGTGGCTCAGCACAGCCTGCACAAGGCAGGTCCCCATCCGCAGCCTCAAGGGGCTGCAGCTTGGCCAGCGCTTCCTCTTCTTCCCGCTCGATGGCCACACAAGCTTTCTCCAGCACTTCCTCAATCAAGTCTTCCACCATGGGCTGGAGCTCAGCATCCAAGTGGCACTGGCACAGCTGGGCGGGCGTCAGTGCAACAGGGAGAAAGCACCGGAGAGCACTGTCATTCTTAGCCTCTTAGCAAGGAGAAAGGAGGAGGAGCAAAGCACTTGTGCTGAAGGCAGTGCTGGCCACTGCAGGGGGCGGCCCCCTAGGGCAGCTGTCGCAGGAAGCACAAGCACAGCCGCGGGCTACAGGACGAGTGGGCCGGCGGGAGATGGAGCCTGTCGCATGGGCGCGGCAACTCAACAGACCTCCTCACAGGTCTCCTCCTCCTTGGCAGCCGCCAGGAAGAGGCAGAGCGCTCCCCGGCACCTCCTGCCTGCTCCTCTAGGTCTTGCCAGCCCCGCTCAGCCTGCATGCTAGCGCTAAGGGTCCCGGAGAGCCTGCCCCGGCGCTGTAATCTGGAGCTGAAAGCAGCACGGCCACCGCCATCTGCAGAAGCACCTTGCGCGGTGCTGCCGCTCACCTCGCAGCAGACGGAGGAAACCACGGGCTTTTGCTTTCTCTGAGGAGAAGGTGCCCGACGGTGCTGCTCAGTTTTGCATGAGCAAGTAGAGCTGTGCCCACTGTGCAGGGGACAGTGCTTGGGGAGAGGGCTTGCGGCCCGGAGTAGGGCCCGGCCTACCTCTCCTTGTCCTCCTTGTGTGGCCACATCTCTTCCTCGTGCTGTTTTGGCAGAGCGGGGCGAGCGGGGTGGGGCCGCAAGTGCAGCTTCCTGACTGGCCCCGTGCCCCACTGCTGCGCACTGCCGAGGCTCTTCTGCGTGCAGCTCTGGGAAGCAAAAGCAGGAGGACTGCTGCAGCCTGCATGCTGTTCAGCTTTCCACCGGAAGGCATGCTTTTTACAGCTACGATTCAGCAGGGCAAACTGTCTCCACGCGGTGGGCAGCAAAAGGACTGCTGCGCAGGAAAGCAACAAGCCCCAACTCCAGAGGCCCACCAGCTTTGGCTGGGGCTCAGCCCTTGCAGCCCCCGCTCTCCACAGTGTCTGGAAGGGAAGTCTACCTCTCGGGCTCGTCCCGCAGAGACAATTGACCGCGGTCAGGAAAGGAGGGTCAGGGCATCCCCCGGCTTATCAGCATTTGTCAGTGGGAAGGGGAAGAGACCAAAACTTCCACAGCAGGCAACCTCCTTGCTTGCCCGCCCTACGGGACTCCCTGGCAAAAAGCCGCTGTGCGCGTTGTTGGAAGCAGTGCAGGTGGCTCAGCGGGGCTGCAGCAGAGGGAACGCTCCGAAAGCCACGACCACATGTGTCTAGCCTGTGCTGCAGCCGTCTGCCCGGTTTGCAAGACAGCCCAGCCGGAAATGATTTCCAGGGCCAAAACCTTCGGCCCTGTGCCCATGGTGAGGCCACTGCCCGCTTTCACACTCTTCCTGCAAAGACATGCTCTCTGCTTTCCTATTCACCAGCAGGTGGGGTTTTTCGGATGCCTCTCTGAAGAGCAGCCTGGGAGAGCCACCTGCTCGCACGCTCCTGCTAAAGCAAGGAGTCCAAGAACATGTCTTGACACTACCTGGAGGGGGAGAGCCAGGAAAGCCTCCGCCATCCTGAACTCTGGCTGATGCTACCGAGCTCAACATTGACTACGCTGTGCAGGTGCCTCTGGGCGAGCCAGTTTTTGGTTTGGGGATGAAAGTCAAGGCTGTGCAACCGCCTACCTGTCTGCCCTTTGGCGTGCTTTCTGGCTGCCGCAGGCGCGGGCGTTGGGGGCCGCATCCGCCTCTGCACTCGCACTCCGGCCGGTTGTCGTCCCACTGCTTCTCGCTGGCTCGCAATCTTCCGCCAGCCAGGCTGGGCAGCAGGGAGGGCAAGCATGTCACAAGAGACTTGCTATGCAACTGCCACGGCTTTCTCTCCGGGGCTAAGGAAGACTTGCTGCTTGCCTCCTGCAAACCTGCTCTTTCCTTTGGCTCGTCAGCACCCTGAGCCTGACGAGGCGGCTCTCGGCTCTGTAGCCCACAGGGCTGGTGCTGTAGGCAGCGCCCCAGGCACTGCCCGCCAGGCACCCAGCCCAGGGCCCTTTCAGGCTGCTGGGGCAGCCACAAAAGGCACAGCCCCACACAAGGCACCCAAACGTGGCGGAGAGGGGACAGGCCGCCCTCCCGCGCTCTCCTGCGCCACTGGCCAGTTCCTCCCAAACGCCGGCGCGGAGCAAGCGGCCGCTGTCTCGATGGCTTTGGCCCCTGCCAAAAGTGCCCGGGAGCCCTGGGCACAGCCCGGCTGCTGCCAGCCATGCCCGGCCCTTCCTGCCCGCGGCTGCCCACAGTCGCCTGCCAAGGGCTCTGCCCGCTCCCGGGCAATGGCAGGCAGTGGGCAGCCCCGGGCTGCTGCCCCGCTGCTGCCAGCCGGCCCGCTCCTCCACGCTGCACCCCACCGGGCCCGGCACACCTCCCGGGGAGCCGCCCGCCCTCTGCTGCAACACCTCCCACCAACACTCAGCAAGGGCCCCGCCCAGAGGCAGCCACCGCTTACCTCCACCAAAACCAACGTCTCCACGCTCTTGGCTGTCAGCGCCACCGACTAGGCAAGAGAACAAAGAGCCAACGTGAGCAACTTGTGGCAGGGGCTGTTTCCGAAGGCCCACTTGCTCTCTGGGTGCAGCGGAAACCCCGGGCACACTTACCAGATTGTAGAAGCCGACCACCTCGACGAGACGCCGAATGGAGGCCAGTCGGGTGACCCTGGGCTCCTGGGCTCCTCGGCTTTGCCTGGCCACAGGGCAGAGGCAAGGCAAGAGCTCTGTCACAGCCAGACCCCTCTCCCTCTCTCCCCTGCAAGCAGCCCACGCTTCCACAGCACCCTGACACAGGAGACCTTCCCGCGCTTCTCGCTGGCAGCACCGCTCTCTAACACCCCCGCGGCCTGCTGACTACGCGCCTCTCCCGCGTGGAAACGGGAAGCGGCAGCTCACAGCTCTCCATCCATGCAAGCCAGGAGCTGTGCTGACAGCGCCGTGGCAGTGGGGTTACTTTGCAAGCGCAAGGCTCAGCAACTCGCACCGTCCGGCCCAGTGCAGGGGGCGCCCCTTTCCCCCAGCGACAGTGCGGGCAGAGCTGCCCCTGGAGCTCTCCACCCACCTTCAGCCTTCAGCCTTGTCTCGGCAGGTGGAATTCCCTGGCAAGGCTTACCTGAGGAGCCGGTCGAGCCAGAGCTCCTTCACCTCCTGCGCCCTGCAGAGAGAAGGAGAAAGAGCCTCACACCTCGCTGCTCCTCATCCTGCGGAGTGACGCGGGCCCCACACACATGCCCGCGCGCGCCCTGGCCCTGGGGAGAGTGCCCGGGCCAGGCTCGAGCCTCGTGGGGCAGCACAGGCACTCGCCACAAGTTCTGCCTTCCTCAGGCCTTGCAGAGGAGCTACTACTTGTCTTTCTGGCCCCTTCTCTTCTCGCCTTCCCTCACTTGAGGAGAGCAAAAGCCCTTGGAGCCCTTTGGCAGGAGAAAGAGGAGACAGGTGCCAGGGGCGAGTGCCCTGGCAGGGCGATGCGGCAAGGGGGCTGCAGCGTGAGGCGTTCGCAAGGGACAATCTCTGTGGCGCACAGCGGAGCCGGGGGGCCCGCGAGAGCCTCTGCCTTGCCTACGGACTTGTGGCAAGAGCCTGCCCCTCTGTGGCAGCTCCGGCCCTCCTGCAAAGGAGCTTGCTCCCCTGCCTTCCCAGGAAGGCTCACGGCTCTGCCTCCGCCCGCGGGCAAGCAGCAGCCCCGGCGCGCCTCTTCCCGCCTGCCCAAACTCAGGGGGTCCTGCTCGGAAAGCAAAGCGCGGCCTCTACTCTCACCCGCCCAGCCTGGCCGGAGCCCCAGCAAACCCGCTGAGGACTGAAGGCGAGCCCGGTGGCCGGCACCCGCCACCGCCAAACTCCCTGGGCCCACGACTCACCCAAAAGTCACCATACACACGTTGGTGGGCCAGGCGAGGAGGAGGGTGTTGCTGCACTTGATGCCCAGCTCCTCCTCCACTTGCTTAGGCCCACCTGCCGCCTCGTCCTCACCGCACACCACCCACAGCTCGCTGAGAGGCACCCGGTGCTTCAGCCAGAAGGTGGAGCCCCATCTGCAGGGCAGGAGAGCAGGGAGTGAGTTGCAGCTGGCCCTTGTGGTGGGGGCAGCCCCAGCAGTCGTGCAGGCAGAGCCACTTCCCAGGGGCGGAGCCTTGGGGCGGCCCCCCGAGCCTCCCAGAGAGGCAGAAAGGAGCCTCAGTGCCCGGCCTCCCAGAGAGGGCGCTGCCGACAAGGCGCTGCTGCCTCAGGGGCCGCTGCTCAGGAGGCGCCAACCACACGGCTGTCCTTTTCCTCTGACACCTCCCCGAATTAACGGCACACTGGCTCTGCCCCTGCAGCTTAGGGACAGCCCTGCAGGGCACTGCAGGTGGTTTGGACCACGAGTGCTCGTGGGGAGCAAAGGGCATGGCCAGAGCGGACGCTCAGGGAGGACAGGAGGAGGACGGCCGCCTTGTGGACGACGTGCCTGGGGCTTTTGGATGCTGGAAGCTTTGCCAAGCCGCGTTTGGCAGTGCTGATACTTGCTGCAGGCAGCAGCTGTTCCGGGAGGAGCAAAGGCCAAGAGCTTGGCTCAGAGCCCTTCTGCTGCCCAGCTGTGGCCACCTCCGTTGGCATGCGGGCTGACAGGAAAGCACGCGCCGCCTTGCTGTTGCGGCCCTGCCAGAGTTAAAATGAAGCAGGCCGTGGCCGCTGCGGGCCGGCGGCTGTGCAGGCAGCCCCTAGGAGGCACTTTCCGCTGCAGCGGGAGCTGCTCAGGGCAGGAGCGGCGCCCTGCGGCTGCTGGCAGAGGCCGCGGCGCGCAGGAAGGGCGGCTCTGCTTGCCGTTCTTACTTGCAGCGGGCAACAGCCACGGCGTCTGGGAAGAGCAGCAGGTGCCTCTGCTTCGTGCGGTGGCGGCGCGTCACGGCCACGCGTTCGCTGAGGAGCAGCTGGGGGCTCCTGCTGGACACGAAGAGGCTCGGCGGCTGCTGGGGCTGGGAGGCTTCGCTCCGCGAGGCGGGCGCGAGGCGGGCGCGAGGAGCCCCCCGGCGAAGGCCCCTGGGCCATGCCTGCGTGCTGGCAGCGCGGCTGGCAGCACCCGTCCTGCTGCAGCAGTTGGCCTGGCCCATGGTGCCGCGAGGGGCCCCTGAAGCAGCGTCCCTGTGCCTGGCAGTGCCGCTGGGCTGGGAGCCTCTGTCTCCCCACGCTGGCCCGCGCTGGCACAGAGCCGCACTGGGGGACGGAGGCTGCTGGCCGTGGCCGAGGTCACTGTGGGTGCCACGGCGGCACGTTGTGATGCGGCGCCTGGGCCACGGGGTACCTCCGGGCGGGGGGGGGGGGCGGGGGCAGGGGGCACGGGCAGGGCTCTTCCCAGCCACCCGCTGCCTCCGACGCCCCACCATTTCCTTTGCTCACAGGCAGCGGTTGAACTGCTTCCAATGGTCCCGCCTTTTCCTTCTTGCCTGTCAAGCTCAGTCCAACCCACTGAAAAGCCTCTGTCAAAGCCACAGCCGAAGAGCGTGGCGCACATGCTTCGTCCAAGGCTTCTGCATCTGCTTACGTACCTGCAGAGCCTCTTCTCCAGCAGCTTCACCATCCTTGCTGCTGCAGCCAGAGGGACTTGGCTCCCTCATTAGGGCCCCTTCCTGCAAGCTTGCCCTCCACTGCTCTCTTTCTCCCACTGAACTCGAAACCCTTCCGAGCAGTCCTCTCTCATCCTTCTGCCTCTCCAGAACAACAGGGAGGCTGCTGATCGCACCCGAGATGATGTGCTGGTGGAGCTTTCGTATGCTCCTGAGGGTGCCTGAAACACCCATCATGTCTGTCTTTGCCTTTGAAACGGCTGTAGACATCTGTGCTTGCCCCACAGTTACCTGACACAGGACATTGGGCATCTTGGTCTTCCTAAGCTCTGTTGCAGGCGAGAGGTCTCTAAACCTCCTTTAAAGCCCCAGAGTGCACTGGCTATTGCTTTCCTGCCCCCCCCACCCCCACCCCCCCACTTAGGCAGGCAAGAGTATCTCTAGGAAGGGTTCTGAACCTCTCCCCAAAATCTTTATCAAGTGGTCGCTCTAGGAAAAAAACAAAAACCAAAAACCAAAAACACATCCATCTTTAGGAGAGACTTTGATCATCTACATTCCCAGGAATCTAACCTTAGGGTTAGGGTTAGGGGTTAGGGTTAGGTTAGGGTTAGGGTTAGGGTTGGGTTAAGGTTAGGGTTAGGGTTAGGGTTAGGTTAGGGTTAGGGTTTAGGGTTTAGGGTTAGGGATTAGGGTTAGGGTTAGGGATAGGGTTGGGTTAGGGTTAGGGTTAGGGTTAGGGTTAGGGTTTAGTGTTTAGGGTTAGGGTTGGTTTAGGGTTAGGGGTTAGGGTTAGGGTTAGAGTTAGGGATAGGGTTGGGTTAAGGTTAGGGTTAGGGTTAGGGTTTAGGGTTAGGGTTAGGGTTTAGGGTTAGGGACAGGGTTGGGTTAGGGTTAGGGTTAGGATTAGGGTTAGGGTTAGGGTTAGTGCAGGCAGCCCGTGCAGACTGCTCAGGCCCGAGTTTGCCACGTTCTCCCCGAGTGGCACTGCTCGTAAGTAGAGCAGGGAAGTATGTGATTCATGGTAGCTCTAGGCAGAAAAGCTCCACAGGGCTTTGCCTCCCCTCTACAACGATTCATACTGAGCCGTCCAAGCCTGTTCCTTCACCCCACTTCTCCAGTTCTCGCCTGTTTGCACTGCTGTGGCTTGGTTGCCCGTAGGCCATTAGTGCACAGTCTGTGGCGCCTTGGAGCACCGAATACTGCATCGTGGAGGCAGATGAGGAGCCCCAGTCGGAGAGGCAACCCTCCCCGCAAACCATTGCCTCTTGCTGACCAGAACGGACCAGGAATGCCCGTTTTTCTGAAATCTCTGTTGGACTAAAACTTGGACCTGAGCCTTCCAAATGCTCGGCGGCCCTTTCTCAAGAACACTTTGGCCACAGAGCGGGACCCTGTTCAGCCCTGGAACTCTCGGCAGCCAGGAAAGAGGGCGCAGAGTAGTGACATGGTGTCAGCCAGCAACTTCTCTCCCGCCCAGCTTCTCTCTGGGCCTTGCTGGCCAGAGAAGCCCAGCAACCTCTGGGAAATGCGCCTTTCCCTCTGTTCCTGCGTGACAATGTTGCCTTGCCAATCCTTTACCTTGAAGGACTGGAGACTGCTGCTTGAGGCCAGCCACTCCCTGGGAGAAGGAACTGTTGCGAGTTGTGTTTCCTGGTTCCTCTTGTTCCCCCAGGGGAGACGTGTGCTTTGCTGTGGCGGGAAGCTTCCTGCAGCAATGCCACTCGTGTATCTGCGTGTCAGAAGCTGTGCCTCTGTTTCTGCAGCTGTGTCTTGAAGAGGGGTCAGACACATGGCCACTTTCTTTGCCCCCCCACTGGCACCACTGCTGCTCCCAGCACAGTGGCCTCACAGTCCTCAGCCCCATCCACTTCATGGAGGGAGCTGGAGACCATTTGCGAAGGCCAATGCTGTCCACACTCCGGTGCTCAATAGCACTGCAGCGCGCCGTGCAGCCCTTTCTATTCGGAAAGGCAAATGGATGTTCACCTCTGAAATAGCACTCTCCACCATACACACGTTCCTCCAAAGCTGTCTTGCTAGAGCCATGCTCTCTCTAATAAACTCTGAAAAGGTAAAAACCTTAGGGTTCTCTTAGGACACTGTCGGGCAAGTACTGTGATTCCTCAGATGCTGACGCCGGCCACTTGGACCGTGTGGCAGTTAAACGGCCTGCCCGAGCTTCCCAGGCCAGCAGAAGTGTACCAAAGGCTCCGGTCCCTACACGCCGAGAGCAGCGCTGTGTCGCGAAGGGAAGTTGTCACTGCAGGCTTGGGAAGGGGTTGTCAGGCGGGAGAGGGGAAAGGCAGCGTGAGCCCTGGGAGAGGCTGCCGCCCACCACGTGGCACCACGGTCCTTGGGTGGGAAGGGCAGGCTGATGTCATCTGGCCTTGTCTGGAAGGAGCCTTGGAGCAGGAAGGCTCTTGCCTTGCCAGGAAGCCCAGAGCCCCCCTCCCCCTCCCGCCCGCCCCCCCAGCCCCCCCCCCCCGCCCCGCTAACAGTGTGTGCAGAAGAGGAGAGGAAGGTGACGTCCCCTCAGCCCAAGACACCACGGGCTCACAGCCACAGGGGCGGCTGTTACTTTGGCGCCTCTGCCTCAGCCAACCCTTCAGCGGTCCCAGAAAGACCCTCTGTCTGCGTAGCGGCGAGCTGCTGCCCCTGTGCTCCTCAGCATCGTGGTGAGAACGAGACAGCAAGGGCATGTGAAGCTGCAGAGGGGATTCGTGGCCCCCAGTCTCTCGGTCGCCACTGCTCCCAGCAGAAAGAGGGAAGAGCCCAAGAGCTGGTGACGCAGAAGCTGTACGGGCTGGAAAAGCTGGTGCTTGCCCTGCACGACCTGCCTGATGCAGAAGGCCGAGCAGAAGCAGCCGCAGCCCTGGCTGTCTCTGAGGTTGTCGAGAGGCGCCGCCATGAAGCTCAGCACGCTTCTTGGGCGCCCAGAGTCACAGCCAGAGCAGCCTCCGCCTCCAATTGCAGCTGGGCGACAGAGGCACTTTCGCTCGGAGGAACAACACTTTGTTCAGGCTGGCCAAGAGCTGGGGGCAGCGCTTCCTTCTTCTCTGGCATGGCCTTCATGGAAGCAGGTGGCGTGCGAGGGCGACGTGCTTCCGCACAGTCGGCCTCGGCAGTCCCTGTGCCTGAATGGGCAACAGCGTTCGGAGGGGCTGGAGGCGCTGGCCCCATGGAGCTGAGGCTGCCGCAGCCCCAGCTCCCAGCTCCCAGCTCCCAGCTCCCAGCTCCCAGCTCCCAGCTCGAGGCAGCAGCCAGGCTGAGCAGCTAGAGGCACGCACGCACAAAATGCGCCCACACCTATACACGGCCCGTCTCCACGGGGCTGGCCCCACAGATAAACACACACTTGGCTCAGGTGCCCTGGTCCGCCCAGGAGCTAACTCGCACACCCTCACTCTCTGCAGTCTCCGGCCCACACGGCCACCTCGAGGCCATCATCAAAGCTTCTTAGCCTACTCGCTGGCCGGGCTGCCTTGAAATTTGCTAGCAATCACCCCCTGGCAAGCTGCCCCTCACGCGCTCCAGGGGCTGCGCCAGAGACACACGGGCACCCTGGCCCCTGGTGTGACTCCCGTGGCTGGCACGTGCCCCTCCGTCCACACGCAGGCACACACAACAGAGAGTCTCCTCACCCAGGAAACTAGTTAGAAAGAGCGTTTAATGGGAAGACGGGAGCGGGGCCTCTCACAGCTTCCAGGCCGCCAGAGTCTCCTACTTCTTGCGCTCTTTCCACCAATTGCTCCGCTTCCTTTTCTTCCGTCCGCACGCCTTCACAGCTGCAGGTTTCCAGGAGTTCTTGTTCTGGTGCCACAGGCTCTTCTTCAGCTAGGCTGCTGTGTGTTTCGCGTTGCTTCGGGCTTCTGTCAGGCAGCACAGTGCTCCCAGGCTCCGTGCTAGCCAGGCCTGCTGATGCGAAGGCAGACAGGTCTGCTCCTTCAAGCTGTGGTGGGGGCGGCAGGCACAGGGCCTGGGCAGTGCCCACTGAGGACGGCCTCTTCCATTTGGCTCCCCTCACTATTGCCCCTGCGGGAGGCTGTTTCGGTGTGCAGGACGGCACCTTGCATTTTGCCGCCTGCGCTCTCCTCCCTCTGCGGAAGCACTGCTGCTGTTGTTCTTTCTAGGCTGTTGGGCTCCAAGATGGGCCCTGCGCCTTTTGCAGTCATCTGCGCACAAGCCCCCTCGCTCACACTCTGCCCAGCCGCTGCAGCTGCTTCTGAGCCGGTTGTTTCTGGCGGGAGGGCAGAGGCTTGGCTCTCCTTCTGCACGGGCAGCTCAGCAGCAGGCACTTCTGGGCTTAGCAATGAAGGGCGCCCAGGCTCGCCGGCCTCTCCCGGGGCAGGCGCCTCACTAGGCACTCCCGGAGCCCACGCTTGCTCGGAGGAGTGCAAGGCAGGAGTTTGCTCTTCTGCCTCAGGTGTGCCAGGGACCGCACCGACAACTGCTCCTGCGCCCTCTGCTCCCTCGGGGAGGGGGTCACTCTCGCCTTCCAGCTGCACAGGCATCTCAGCCGCTGCCGTGCCCGCAGGCCCCAAGGCAGAGGCGCCGCCTTCGTCCACGTTTTGCGCCTGGGCAGAACGGGAGCACAAAGTGTGAAGAAGGCACACGCAGCTGGAGAAACGAAGGGCTGCCAAAAAGAAGGGGCAGGCGGCAGCACCCACGCCAAAGACCAAGCCAGGAAGAGATGCTGCTGGCAAGGCAGGCAAGAGGCTAGGAGCACATCAGCGCCGCCCCCCCACCAGCCCCCCCGGCCCCCCATGGCTCCTGCACATTTGAAGCGGAGGGAGTGGAGCCATTTTCTGACCTCCCTTTGCAGAGGTGCCTCAGCCACCACTGCCTCTCTGCCTGCGACTGAAGGTACCATCAGGTATGTGCCCCACAGTAGCGCATCATCTCTCCCGTCGCACTGCTCTGGGCAGGAGCCTGAACGGCAACTGCTGCTGCACCTCCGCAGTCAAAAACACCACCTCCTCCCTCCTTTCCTGCAGGAAGTGTAGCCACCTCACTGTGCACGCGCGCGCCTCAGCGGCAGCTGCTGCCACACATTGGTTGGCATCGGCACAGTCACCCTGGTAGGCCAGCCAGACTTCCTTAGAGTCTTGCCTTTCCGGCCTGGAAAGCATTCCAATGCTTTGCAAGGGCCTTTCGGGCCGGCCTGCGTGCCTCTTCAGGACTCCTACCTTCTCCTCTGGGGCTTGCTTCTCCCCCTCCTCCAGGTGCTGTGGCTCAGCACAGCCTGCACAAGGCAGGTCCCCATCCGCAGCCTCAAGGGGCTGCAGCTTGGCCAGCGCTTCCTCTTCTTCCCGCTCGATGGCCACACAAGCTTTCTCCAGCACTTCCTCAATCAAGTCTTCCACCATGGGCTGGAGCTCAGCATCCAAGTCGCACTGGCACAGCTGGGCGGGCGTCAGTGCAACAGGGAGAAAGCACCGGAGAGCACTGTCATTCTTAGCCTCTTAGCAAGGAGAAAGGAGGAGGAGCAAAGCACTTGTGCTGAAGGCAGTGCTGGCCACTGCAGGGGGCGGCCCCCTAGCAGCTGTCGCAGGAAGCACAAGCACAGCCGCGGGCTACAGGACGAGTGGGCCGGCGGGAGATGGAGCCTGTCGCATGGGCGCGGCAACTCAACAGACCTCCTCACAGGTCTCCTCCTCCTTGGCAGCCGCCAGGAAGAGGCAGAGCGCTCCCCGGCACCTCCTGCCTGCTCCTCTAGGTCTTGCCAGCCCCGCTCAGCCTGCATGCTAGCGCTATGGGGGAGAGCCTGCCCCAGCGCTGTAATCTGGAGCTGAAAGCAGCACGGCCACCGCCATCTGCAGAAGCACCTTGCGCGGTGCTGCCGCTCACCTCGCAGCAGACGGAGGGAACCACGGGCTTTTGCTTTCTCTGAGGAGAAGGTGCCCGACGGTGCTGCTCAGTTTTGCATGAGCAAGTGAGCTGTGCCCACTGTGCAGGGGACAGTGCTTGGGGAGAGGGCTTGCGGCCCGGAGTAGGGCCCGGCCTACCTCTCCTTGTCCTCCTTGTGTGGCCACATCTCTTCCTCGTGCTGTTTTGGCAGAGCGGGGCGAGCGGGGTGGGGCCGCAAGTGCAGCTTCCTGACTGGCCCCGTGCACCACTGCTGCGCACTGCCGAGGCTCTTCTGCGTGCAGCTCTGGGAAGCAAAAGCAGGAGGACTGCTGCAGCCTGGATGCTGTTCAGCTTTCCACCGGAAGGCATGCTTTTTACAGCTACGATTCAGCAGGGCAAACTGTCTCCACGGGATGGGCAGCAAAAGGACTGCTGCGCAGGAAAGCAACCAGCCCCAACTCCAGAGGCCCACCAGCTTTGGCTGGGGCTCAGCCCTTGCAGCCCCCGCTCTCCACAGTGTCTGGAAGGGAAGTCTACCTCTCGGGCTCGTCCCGCAGAGACAATTGACCGCGGTCAGGAAAGGAGGGCCAGGGCATCCCCCGGCTTATCAGCATTTGTCAGTGGGAAGGGGAAGAGACCAAAACTTCCACAGCAGGCAACCTCCTTGCTTGCCCGCCCTACGGGACTCCCTGGCAAAAAGCCGCTGTGCGCGTTGTTGGAAGCAGTGCAGGTGGCTCAGCGGGGCTGCAGCAGAGGGAACGCTCCGAAAGCCACGACCACATGTGTCTAGCCTGTGCTGCAGCCGTCTGCCCGGTTTGCAAGACAGCCCAGCCGGAAATGATTTCCAGGGCCAAAACCTTCGGCCCTGTGCCCATGGTGAGGCCACTGCCCGCTTTCACACTCTTCCTGCAAAGACATGCTCTCTGCTTTCCTATTCACCAGCAGGTGGGGTTTTTCGGATGCCTCTCTGAAGAGCAGCCTGGGAGAGCCACCTGCTCGCACGCTCCTGCTAAAGCAAGGAGTCCAAGAACGTGTCTTGACACTACCTGGAGGGGGAGAGCCAGGAAAGCCTCCGCCATCCTGAACTCTGGCTGATGCTACCGAGCTCAACATTGACTACGCTGTGCAGGTGCCTCTGGGCGAGCCAGTTTTTGGTTTGGGGATGAAAGTCAAGGCCGTGCAGCCGCCTACCTGTCTGCCCTTTGGCGTGCTTTCTGGCTGCCGCAGGCGCGGGCGTTGGGGGCCGCATCCGCCTCTGCACTCGCACTCCGGCCAGTCGTCGTCCCACTGCTTCTCGCTGGCTCGCAATCTCCCGCCAGCCAGGCTGGGCAGCAGGGAGGGCAAGCATGTCACAAGAGACTTGCTATGCAACTGCCACGGCTTTCTCTCCGGGCCTAAGGAAGACTTGCTGCTTGCCTCCTGCAAACCTGCTCTTTCCTTTGGCTCGTCAGCGCCCTGACCCTGACGAGGCGGCTCTCGGCTCTGTAGCCCACAGGGCTGGTGCTGTAGGCAGCGCCCCAGGCGCTGCCCGCCAGGCACCCAGCCCAGGGCCCTTTCAGGCTGCTGGGGCAGCCACAAAAGGCACAGCCCCACACAAGGCACCCAAACGTGGCGGAGAGGGGACAGGCCGCCCTCCCGCGCTCTCCTGCGCCACTGGCCAGTTCCTCCCAAATGCCGGCGCGGAGCAAGCGGCCGCTGTCTCGATGGCTTTGGCCCCTGCCAAAAGTGCCCGGGAGCCCTGGGCACAGCCCGGCTGCTGCCAGCCATGCCCGGCCCTTCCTGCCCGCGGCTGCCCACAGTCGCCTGCCAAGGGCTCTGCCCGCTCCCGGGCAATGGCAGGCAGTGGGCAGCCCCGGGCTGCTGCCCCGCTGCTGCCAGCCGGCCCGCTCCTCCACGCTGCACCCCACCGGGCCCGGCGCACCTCCCGGGGAGCCGCCCGCCCTCTGCTGCAACACCTCCCACCAACACTCAGCAAGGGCCCCGCCCAGAGGGAGCCACCGCTTACCTCCACCAAAACCAACGTCTCCACGCTCTTGGCTGTCAGCGCCACCGACTAGGCAAGAGAACAAAGAGCCAACGTGAGCAACTTGTGGCAGGGGCTGTTTCCGAAGGCCCACTTGCTCTCTGGGTGCAGCGGAAACCCCGGGCACACTTACCAGATTGTAGAAGCCGACCACCTCGACGAGACGCCGAATGGAGGCCAGTCGGGTGACCCTGGGCTCCTGGGCTCCTCGGCTTTGCCTGGCCACAGGGCAGAGGCAAGGCAAGAGCTCTGTCACAGCCAGACCCCTCTCCCTCTCTCCCCTGCAAGCAGCCCACGCTTCCACAGCACCCTGACACAGGAGACCTTCCCGCGCTTCTCGCTGGCAGCACCGCTCTCTAACACCCCCGCGGCCTGCTGACTACGCGCCTCTTCCGCGTGGAAACGGGAAGCGGCAGCTCACAGCTCTCCATCCATGCAAGCCAGGAGCTGTGCTGAGAGCGCCGTGGCAGTGGGGTTACTTTGCAAGCGCAAGGCTCAGCAACTCGCACCGTCCGGCCCAGTGCAGGGGGCGCCCCTTTCCCCCAGCGACAGTGCGGGCAGAGCTGCCCCTGGAGCTCTCCACCCACCTTCAGCCTTCAGCCTTGTCTCGGCAGGTGGAATTCCCTGGCAAGGCTTACCTGAGGAGCCGGTCGAGCCAGAGCTCCTTCACCTCCTGCGCCCTGCAGAGAGAAGGAGAAAGAGCCTCACACCTCGCTGCTCCTCATCCTGCGGAGTGACGCGGGCCCCACACACATGCCCGCGCGCGCCCTGGCCCTGGGGAGAGTGCCCGGGCCAGGCTCGAGCCTCGTGGGGCAGCACAGGCACTCGCCACAAGTTCTGCCTTCCTCAGGCCTTGCAGAGGAGCTACTACTTGTCTTTCTGGCCCCTTCTCTTCTCGCCTTCCCTCACTTGAGGAGAGCAAAAGCCCTTGGAGCCCTTTGGCAGGAGAAAGAGGAGACAGGGCGAGTGCCCTGGCAGGGCGATGCGGCAAGGGGGCTGCAGCGTGAGGCGTTCGCAAGGGACAATCTCTGTGGCGCACAGCGGAGCCGGGGGGCCCGCGAGAGCCTCTGCCTTGCCTACGGACTTGTGGCAAGAGCCTGCCCCTCTGTGGCAGCTCTGGCCCTCCTGCAAAGGAGCTTGCTCCCCTGCCTTCCCAGGAAGGCTCACGGCTCTGCCTCCGCCCGCGGGCAAGCAGCAGCCCCGGCGCGCCTCTTCCCGCCTGCCCAAACTCAGGGGGTCCTGCTCGGAAAGCAAAGCGCGGCCTCTACTCTCCCCCGCCCAGCCTGGCCGGAGCCCCAGCAAACCCGCTGAGGCCTGAAGGCGAGCCCGGTGGCCGGCACCCGCCACCGCCAAACTCCCTGGGCCCACGACTCACCCAAAAGTCACCATACACACGTTGGTGGGCCAGGCGAGGAGGAGGGTGTTGCTGCACTTGATGCCCAGCTCCTCCTCCACTTGCTTAGGCCCACCTGCTGCCTCGTCCTCGCCGCACACCACCCACAGCTCGCTGAGAGGCACCCGGTGCTTCAGCCAGAAGGTGGAGCCCCATCTGCAGGGCAGGAGAGCAGCGAGTGAGTTGCAGCTGGCCCTTGTGGTGGGGGCAGCCCCAGCAGTCGTGCAGGCAGAGCCACTTCCCAGGGGCAGAGCCTTGGGGCGGCCCCCCCGAGCCTCCCAGAGAGGCAGACAGGAGCCTCAGTGCCCGGCCTCCCAGAGAGGGCGCTGCCGACAAGGCGCTGCTGCCTCAGGGGCCGCTGCTCAGGAGGCGCCAACCACACGGCTGTCCTTTTCCTCTGACACCTCCCCGAATTAACGGCACACTGGCTCTGCCCCTGCAGCTTAGGGACAGCCCTGCAGGGCACTGCAGGTGGTTTGGACCACGAGTGCTCGTGGGGAGCAAAGGGCATGGCCAGAGCGGACGCTCAGGGAGGACAGGAGGAGGACGGCCGCCTTGTGGACGACGTGCCTGGGGCTTTTGGATGCTGGAAGCTTTGCCAAGCCGCGTTTGGCAGTGCTGATACTTGCTGCAGGCAGCAGCTGTTCCGGGAGGAGCAAAGGCCAAGAGCTTGGCTCAGAGCCCTTCTGCTGCCCAGCTGTGGCCACCTCCATTGGCATGCGGGCTGACAGGAAAGCACGCGCCGCCTTGCTGTTGCGGCCCTGCCAGAGTTAAAATGAAGCAGGCCGTGGCCGCTGCGGGCCGGCGGCTGTGCAGGCAGCCCCTAGGAGGCACTTTCCGCTGCAGCGGGAGCTGCTCAGGGCAGGAGCGGCGCCCTGCGGCTGCTGGCAGAGGCCGCGGCGCGCAGGAAGGGCGGCTCTGCTTGCCGTTCTTACTTGCAGCGGGCAACAGCCACGGCGTCTGGGAAGAGCAGCAGGTGCCTCTGCTTCGTGCGGTGGCGGCGCGTCACGGCCACGCGTTCGCTGAGGAGCAGCTGGGGGCTCCTGCTGGACACGAAGAGGCTCGGCGGCTGCTGGGGCTGGGAGGCTTCGCTCCGCGAGGCGGGCGCGAGGCGGGCGCGAGGAGCCCCCCGGCGAAGGCCCCTGGGCCATGCCTGCGTGCTGGCAGCGCGGCTGGCAGCACCCGTCCTGCTGCAGCAGTTGGCCTGGCCCATGGTGCCGCGAGGGGCCCCTGAAGCAGCGTCCCTGTGCCTGGCAGTGCCGCTGGGCTGGGAGCCTCTGTCTCCCCACGCTGCCCCGCGCTGGCACAGAGCCGCACTGGGGGACGGAGGCTGCTGGCCGTGGCCGAGGTCACTGTGGGTGCCACGGCGGCACGTTGTGATGCGGCGCCTGGGCCACGGGGTACCTCCGGGCGGGGGGGGGGGGCGGGGGCAGGGGGCACGGGCAGGGCTCTTCCCAGCCACCCGCTGCCTCCGACGCCCCACCATTTCCTTTGCTCACAGGCAGCGGTTGAACTGCTTCCAATGGTCCCGCCTTTTCCTTCTTGCCTGTCAAGCTCAGTCCAACCCACTGAAAAGCCTCTGTCAAAGCCACAGCCGAAGAGCGTGGCGCACATGCTTCGTCCAAGGCTTCTGCATCTGCTTACGTACCTGCAGAGCCTCTTCTCCAGCAGCTTCACCATCCTTGCTGCTGCAGCCAGAGGGACTTGGCTCCCTCATTAGGGCCCCTTCCTGCAAGCTTGCCCTCCACTGCTCTCTTTCTCCCACTGAACTCGGAACCCTTCCGAGCAGTCCTCTCTCATCCTTCTGCCTCTCCAGAACAACAGGGAGGCTGCTGATCGCACCCGAGATGATGTGCTGGTGGAGCTTTCGTATGCTCCTGAGGGTGCCTGAAACACCCATCATGTCTGTCTTTGCCTTTGCTCTACGGCTGTAGACATCTGTGCTTGCCCCGCAGTTACCTGACACAGGACATTGGGCATCTTGGTCTTCCTAAGCTCTGTTGCAGGCGAGAGGTCTCTAAACCTCCTTTAAAGCCCCAGAGTGCACTGGCTATTGCTTTCCTGCCCCCCCCACCCCCACCCCCCCACTTAGGCAGGCAAGAGTATCTCTAGGAAGGGTTCTGAACCTCTCCCCAAAATCTTTATCAAGTGGTCGCTCTAGGAAAAAAACAAAAACCAAAAACCAAAAACACATCCATCTTTAGGAGAGACTTTGATCATCTACATTCCCAGAAATCTAACCTTAGGGTTAGGGTTAGGGTTAGGGTTAGGTTAGGGTTAGGGTTAGGGTTGGGTTAAGGTTAGGGTTAGGGTTAGGGTTAGGTTAGGGTTAGGGTTTAGGGTTTAGGGTTAGGGATTAGGGTTAGGGTTAGGGATAGGGTTGGGTTAGTGTTAGGGTTAGGGTTAGGGTTAGGGTTTAGTGTTTAGGGTTAGGGTTGGTTTAGGGTTAGGGGTTAGGGTTAGGGTTAGAGTTAGGGATAGGGTTGGGTTAAGGTTAGGGTTAGGGTTAGGGTTTAGGGTTAGGGTTAGGGTTTAGGGTTAGGGACAGGGTTGGGTTAGGGTTAGGGTTAGGATTAGGGTTAGGGTTAGGGTTAGTGCAGGCAGCCCGTGCAGACTGCTCAGGCCCGAGTTTGCCACGTTCTCCCCGAGTGGCACTGCTCGTAAGTAGAGCAGGGAAGTATGTGATTCATGGTAGCTCTAGGCAGAAAAGCTCCACAGGGCTTTGCCTCCCCTCTACAACGATTCATACTGAGCCGTCCAAGCCTGTTCCTTCACCCCACTTCTCCAGTTCTCGCCTGTTTGCACTGCTGTGGCTTGGTTGCCCGTAGGCCATTAGTGCACAGTCTGTGGCGCCTTGGAGCACCGAATACTGCATCGTGGAGGCAGATGAGGAGCCCCAGTCGGAGAGGCAACCCTCCCCGCAAACCATTGCCTCTTGCTGACCAGAACGGACCAGGAATGCCCGTTTTTCTGAAATCTCTGTTGGACTAAAACTTGGACCTGAGCCTTCCAAATGCTCGGCGGCCCTTTCTCAAGAACACTTTGGCCACAGAGCGGGGCCCTGTTCAGCCCTGGAACTCTCGGCAGCCAGGAAAGAGGGCGCAGAGTAGTGACATGGTGTCAGCCAGCAACTTCTCTCCCGCCCAGCTTCTCTCTGGGCCTTGCTGGCCAGAGAAGCCCAGCAACCTCTGGGAAATGCGCCTTTCCCTCTGTTCCTGCGTGACAATGTTGCCTTGCCAATCCTTTACCTTGAAGGACTGGAGACTGCTGCTTGAGGCCAGCCACTCCCTGGGAGAAGGAACTGTTGCGAGTTGTGTTTCCTGGTTCCTCTTGTTCCCCCAGGGGAGACGTGTGCTTTGCTGTGGCGGGAAGCTTCCTGCAGCAATGCCACTCGTGTATCTGCGTGTCAGAAGCTGTGCCTCTGTTTCTGCAGCTGTGTCTTGAAGAGGGGTCAGACACATGGCCACTTTCTTTGCCCCCCCACTGGCACCACTGCTGCTCCCAGCACAGTGGCCTCACAGTCCTCAGCCCCATCCACTTCATGGAGGGAGCTGGAGACCATTTGCGAAGGCCAATGCTGTCCACACTCCGGTGCTCAATAGCACTGCAGCGCGCCGTGCAGCCCTTTCTATTCGGAAAGGCAAATGGATGTTCACCTCTGAAATAGCACTCTCTACCATACACACGTTCCTCCAAAGCTGTCTTGCTAGAGCCATGCTCTCTCTAATAAACTCTGAAAACGTAAAAACCTTAGGGTTCTCTTAGGACACTGTCGGGCAAGTACTGTGATTCCTCAGATGCTGACGCCGGCCACTTGGACCGTGTGGCAGTTAAACGGCCTGCCCGAGCTTCCCAGGCCAGCAGAAGTGTACCAAAGGCTCCGGTCCCTACACGCCGAGAGCAGCGCTGTGTCGCGAAGGGAAGTTGTCAGTGCAGGCTTGGGAAGGGGTTGTCAGGCGGGAGAGGGGAAAGGCAGCGTGAGCCCTGGGAGAGGCTGCCGCCCACCACGTGGCACCACGGTCCTTGGGTGGGAAGGGCAGGCTGATGTCATCTGGCCTTGTCTGGAAGGAGCCTTGGAGCAGGAAGGCTCTTGCCTTGCCAGGAAGCCCAGAGCCCCCCTCCCCCTCCCGCCCGCCCCCCCAGCCCCCCCCCCCGCCCCGCTAACAGTGTGTGCAGAAGAGGAGAGGAAGGTGACGTCCCCTCAGCCCAAGACACCACGGGCTCACAGCCACAGGGGCGGCTGTTACTTTGGCGCCTCTGCCTCAGCCAACCCTTCAGCGGTCCCAGAAAGACCCTCTGTCTGCGTAGCGGCGAGCTGCTGCCCCTGTGCTCCTCAGCATCGTGGTGAGAACGAGACAGCAAGGGCATGTGAAGCTGCAGAGGGGATTCGTGGCCCCCAGTCTCTCGGTCGCCACTGCTCCCAGCAGAAAGAGGGAAGAGCCCAAGAGCTGGTGACGCAGAAGCTCTACGGGCTGGAAAAGCTGGTGCTTGCCCTGCACGACCTGACTGATGCAGAAGGCCGAGCAGAAGCAGCCGCAGCCCTGGCTGTCTCTGAGGTTGTCGAGAGGCGCCGCCATGAAGCTCAGCACGCTTCTTGGGCGCCCAGAGTCACAGCCAGAGCAGCCTCCGCCTCCAATTGCAGCTGGGCGACAGAGGCACTTTCGCTCGGAGGAACAACACTTTGTTCAGGCTGGCCAAGAGCTGGGGGCAGCGCTTCCTTCTTCTCTGGCATGGCCTTCATGGAAGCAGGTGGCGTGCGAGGGCGACGTGCTTCCGCACAGTCGGCCTCGGCAGTCCCTGTGCCTGAATGGGCAACAGCGTTCGGAGGGGCTGGAGGCGCTGGCCCCATGGAGCTGAGGCTGCCGCAGCCCCAGCTCCCAGCTCCCAGCTCCCAGCTCCCAGCTCCCAGCTCCCAGCTCCCAGCTCGAGGCAGCAGCCAGGCTGAGCAGCTAGAGGCACGCACGCACAAAATGCGCCCACACCTATACGCGGCCCGTCTCCACGTGGCTGGCCCCACAGATAAACACACACTTGGCTCAGGTGCCCTGGTCCGCCCAGGAGCTAACTCGCACACCCTCACTCTCTCCAGTCTCCGGCCCACACGGCCACCTCGAGGCCATCATCAAAGCTTCTTAGCCTACTCGCTGGCCGGGCTGCCTTGAAATTTGCTAGCAATCACCCCCTGGCAAGCTGCCCCTCACGCGCTCCAGGGGCTGCGCCAGAGACGCACGGGGACCCTGGCCCCTGGTGTGACTCCCGTGGCTGGCACGTGCCCCTCCGTCCACACGCAGGCACACACAACAGAGAGTCTCCTCACCCAGGAAACTAGTTAGAAAGAGCGTTTAATGGGAAGACGGGAGCGGGGCCTCTCACAGCTTCCAGGCCGCCAGAGTCTCCTACTTCTTGGGCTCTTTCCACCAATTGCTCCGCTTCCTTTTCTTCCGTCCACACGCCTTCACAGCTGCAGGTTTCCAGGAGTTCTTGTTCTGGTGCCACAGGCTCTTCTTCAGCTAGGCTGCTGTGTGTTTCGCGTTGCTTCGGGCTTCTGTCAGGCAGCACAGTGCTCCCAGGCTCCGTGCTAGCCACGCCTGCTGATGCGAAGGCAGACAGGTCTTCTCCTTCAAGCTGTGGTGGGGGCGGCAGGCACAGGGCCTGGGCAGTGCCCACTGAGGACGGCCTCTTCCATTTGGCTCCCCTCACTATTGCCCCTGCGGGAGGCTGTTTCGGTGTGCAGGACGGCACCTTGCATTTTGCCGCCTGCGCTCTCCTCCCTCTGCGGAAGCACTGCTGCTGTTGTTCTTTCTAGGCTGTTGGGCTCCAAGATGGGCCCTGCGCCTTTTGCAGTCATCTGCGCACAAGCCCCCTCGCTCACACTCTGCCCAGCCGCTGCAGCTGCTTCTGAGCCGGTTGTTTCTGGCGGGAGGGCAGAGGCTTGGCTCTCCTCCTGCACGGGCAGCTCAGCAGCAGGCACTTCTGGGCTTAGCAATGAAGGGCGCCCAGGCTCGCCGGCCTCTCCCGGGGCAGGTGCCTCACTAGGCACTCCCGGAGCCCACGCTTGCTCGGAGGAGTGCAAGGCAGCAGTTTGCTCTTCTGCCTCAGGTGTGCCAGGGACCGCACCGACAACTGCTCCTGCGCCCTCTGCTCCCTCGGGGAGGGGGTCACTCTCGCCTTCCAGCTGCACAGGCATCTCAGCTGCTGCCGTGCCCACAGGCCCCAAGGCAGAGGCGCCGCCTTCGTCCACGTTTTGCGCCTGGGCAGAACGGGAGCACAAAGTGTGAAGAAGGCACACGCAGCTGGAGAAACGAAGGGCAGCCAAAAAGAAGGGGCAGGCGGCAGCACCCACGCCAAAGACCAAGCCAGGAAGAGATGCTGCTGGCAAGGCAGGCAAGAGGCTAGGAGCACATCAGCGCCGCCCCCCCACCAGCCCCCCCGGCCCCCCATGGCTCCTGCACATTTGAAGCGGAGGGAGTGGAGCCATTTTCTGACCTCCCTTTGCAGAGGTGCCTCAGCCACCACTGCCTCTCTGCCTGCGACTGAAGGTACCATCAGGTATGTGCCCCACAGTAGCGCATCATCTCTCCCGTCGCACTGCTCTGGGCAGGAGCCTGAACGGCAACTGCTGCTGCACCTCCGCAGTCAAAAACACCACCTCCTCCCTCCTTTCCTGCAGGAAGTGTAGCCACCTCACTGTGCACGCGCGCGCCTCAGCGGCAGCTGCTGCCACACATTGGTTGCCATCGGCACAGTCACCCTGGTAGGCCAGCCAGACTTCCTTAGAGTCTTGGCTTTCCGGCCTGGAAAGCATTCCAATGCTTTGCAAGGGCCTTTCGGGCCGGCCTGCGTGCCTCTTCAGGACTCCTACCTTCTCCTCTGGGGCTTGCTTCTCCCTCTCCTCCAGGTGCTGTGGCTCAGCACAGCCTGCACAAGGCAGGTCCCCATCCGCAGCCTCAAGGGGCTGCAGCTTGGCCAGCGCTTCCTCTTCTTCCCGCTCGATGGCCACACAAGCTTTCTCCAGCACTTCCTCAATCAAGTCTTCCACCATGGGCTGGAGCTCAGCATCCAAGTGGCACTGGCACAGCTGGGCGGGCGTCAGTGGAACAGGGAGAAAGCACCGGAGAGCACTGTCATTCTTAGCCTCTTAGCAAGGAGAAAGGAGGAGGAGCAAAGCACTTGTGCTGAAGGCAGTGCTGGCCACTGCAGGGGGCGGCCCCCTAGGGCAGCTGTCGCAGGAAGCACAAGCACAGCCGCGGGCTACAGGACGAGTGGGCCGGCGGGAGATGGAGCCTGTCGCATGGGCGCGGCAACTCAACAGACCTCCTCACAGGTCTCCTCCTCCTTGGCAGCCGCCAGGAAGAGGCAGAGCGCTCCCCGGCACCTCCTGCCTGCTCCTCTAGGTCTTGCCAGCCCCGCTCAGCCTGCATGCTAGCGCTAAGGGTCCCGGAGAGCCTGCCCCGGCGCTGTAATCTGGAGCTGAAAGCAGCACGGCCACCGCCATCTGCAGAAGCACCTTGCGCGGTGCTGCCGCTCACCTCGCAGCAGACGGAGGGAACCACGGGCTTTTGCTTTCTCTGAGGAGAAGGTGCCCGACGGTGCTGCTCAGTTTTGCATGAGCAAGTGAGCTGTGCCCACTGTGCAGGGGACAGTGCTTGGGGAGAGGGCTTGCGGCCCGGAGTAGGGCCCGGCCTACCTCTCCTTGTCCTCCTTGTGTGGCCACATCTCTTCCTCGTGCTGTTTTGGCAGAGCGGGGCGAGCGGGGTGGGGCCGCAAGTGCAGCTTCCTGACTGGCCCCGTGCACCACTGCTGCGCACTGCCGAGGCTCTTCTGCGTGCAGCTCTGGGAAGCAAAAGCAGGAGGACTGCTGCAGCCTGCATGCTGTTCAGCTTTCCACCGGAAGGCATGCTTTTTACAGCTACGATTCAGCAGGGCAAACTGTCTCCACGCGGTGGGCAGCAAAAGGACTGCTGCGCAGGAAAGCAACAAGCCCCAACTCCAGAGGCCCACCAGCTTTGGCTGGGGCTCAGCCCTTGCAGCCCCCGCTCTCCACAGTGTCTGGAAGGGAAGTCTACCTCTCGGGCTCGTCCCGCAGAGACAATTGACCGCGGTCAGGAAAGGAGGGCCAGGGCATCCCCCAGCTTATCAGCATTTGTCAGTGGGAAGGGGAAGAGACCAAAACTTCCACAGCAGGCAACCTCCTTGCTTGCCCGCCCTACGGGACTCCCTGGCAAAAAGCCGCTGTGCGCGTTGTTGGAAGCAGTGCAGGTGGCTCAGCAGGGCTGCAGCAGAGGGAACGCTCCGAAAGCCACGACCACATGTGTCTAGCCTGTGCTGCAGCCGTCTGCCCGGTTTGCAAGACAGCCCAGCCGGAAATGATTTCCAGGGCCAAAACCTTCGGCCCTGTGCCCATGGTGAGGCCACTGCCCGCTTTCACACTCTTCCTGCAAAGACATGCTCTCTGCTTTCCTATTCACCAGCAGGTGGGGTTTTTCGGATGCCTCTCTGAAGAGCAGCCTGGGAGAGCCACCTGCTCGCACGCTCCTGCTAAAGCAAGGAGTCCAAGAACATGTCTTGACACTACCTGGAGGGGGAGAGCCAGGAAAGCCTCCGCCCACCATCCTGAACTCTGGCTGATGCTACCGAGCTCAACATTGACTACGCTGCGCAGGTGCCTCTGGGCGAGCCAGTTTTTGGTTTGGGGATGAAAGTCAAGGCTGTGCAACCGCCTACCTGTCTGCCCTTTGGCGTGCTTTCTGGCTGCCGCAGGCGCGGGCGTTGGGGGCCGCATCTGCCTCTGCACTCGCACTCCGGCCGGTTGTCGTCCCACTGCTTCTCGCTGGCTCGCAATCTTCCGCCAGCCAGGCTGGGCAGCAGGGAGGGCAAGCATGTCACAAGAGACTTGCTATGCAACTGCCACGGCTTTCTCTCCGGGGCTAAGGAAGACTTGCTGCTTCCCTCCTGCAAACCTGCTCTTTCCTTTGGCTCGTCAGCGCCCTGACCCTGACGAGGCGGCTCTCGGCTCTGTAGCCCACAGGGCTGGTGCTGTAGGCAGCGCCCCAGGCGCTGCCCGCCAGGCACCCAGCCCAGGGCCCTTTCAGGCTGCTGGGGCAGCCACAAAAGGCACAGCCCCACACAAGGCACCCAAACGTGGCGGAGAGGGGACAGGCCGCCCTCCCGCGCTCTCCTGCGCCACTGGCCAGTTCCTCCCAAACGCCGGCGTGGAGCAAGCGGCCGCTGTCTCGATGGCTTTGGCCCCTGCCAAAAGTGCCCGGGAGCCCTGGGCACAGCCCGGCTCCTGCCAGCCATGCCCGGCCCTTCCTGCCCGCGGCTGCCCACAGTCGCCTGCCAAGGGCTCTGCCCACTCCCGGGCAATGGCAGGCAGTGGGCAGCCCCGGGCTGCTGCCCCGCTGCTGCCAGCCGGCCCGCTCCTCCACGCTGCACCCCACCGGGCCCGGCGCACCTCCCGGGGAGCCGCCCGCCCTCTGCTGCAACACCTCCCACCAACACTCAGCAAGGGCCCCGCCCAGAGGGAGCCACCGCTTACCTCCACCAAAACCAACGTCTCCACGCTCTTGGCTGTCAGCGCCACCGACTAGGCAAGAGAACAAAGAGCCAACGTGAGCAACTTGTGGCAGGGGCTGTTTCCAAAGACCCACTTGCTCTCTGGGTGCAGCGGAAACCCCGGGCACACTTACCAGATTGTAGAAGCCGACCACCTCGACGAGACGCCGAATGGAGGCCAGTCGGGTGACCCTGGGCTCCTGGGCTCCTCGGCTTTGCCTGGCCACAGGGCAGAGGCAAGGCAAGAGCTCTGTCACAGCCAGACCTCTCTCCCTCTCTCCCCTGCAAGCAGCCCACGCTTCCACAGCACCCTGACACAGGAGACCTTCCCGCGCTTCTCGCTGGCAGCACCGCTCTCTAACACCCCCGCGGCCTGCTGACTACGCGCCTCTTCCGCGTGGAAACGGGAAGCGGCAGCTCACAGCTCTCCATCCATGCAAGCCAGGAGCTGTGCTGAGAGCGCCGTGGCAGTGGGGTTACTTTGCAAGCGCAAGGCTCAGCAACTCGCACCGTCCGGCCCAGTGCAGGGGGCGCCCCTTTCCCCCAGCGACAGTGCGGGCAGAGCTGCCCCTGGAGATCTCCACCCACCGCCTTCAGCCTTCAGCCTTGTCTCGGCAGGTGGAATTCCCTGGCAAGGCTTACCTGAGGAGCCGGTCGAGCCAGAGCTCCTTCACCTCCTGCGCCCTGCAGAGAGAAGGAGAAAGAGCCTCACACCTCGCTGCTCCTCATCCTGCGGAGTGACGCGGGCCCCACACACATGCCTGCGCGCGCCCTGGCCCTGGGGAGAGTGCCCGGGCCAGGCTCGAGCCTCGTGGGGCAGCACAGGCACTCGCCACAAGTTCTGCCTTCCTCAGGCCTTGCAGAGGAGCTACTACTTGTCTTTCTGGCCCCTTCTCTTCTCGCCTTCCCTCACTTGAGGAGAGCAAAAGCCCTTGGAGCCCTTTGGCAGGGGAAAGAGGAGACAGGGTGAGTGCCCTGGCAGGGCGATGCGGCAAGGGGGCTGCAGCGTGAGGCGTTCGCAAGGGACAATCTCTGTGGCGCACAGCGGAGCCGGGGGGCCCGCGAGAGCCTCTGCCTTGCCTACGGACTTGTGGCAAGAGCCTGCCCCTCTGTGGCAGCTCCGGCCCTCCTGCAAAGGAGCTTGCTCCCCTGCCTTCCCAGGAAGGCTCACGGCTCTGCCTCCGCCCGCGGGCAAGCAGCAGCCCCGGCGCGCCTCTTCCCGCCTGCCCAAACTCAGGGGGTCCTGCTCGGAAAGCAAAGCGCGGCCTCTACTCTCACCCGCCCAGCCTGGCCGGAGCCCCAGCAAACCCGCTGAGGCCTGAAGGCGAGCCCGGTGGCCGGCACCCGCCACCGCCAAACTCCCTGGGCCCACGACTCACCCAAAAGTCACCATGCACACGTTGGTGGGCCAGGCGAGGAGGAGGGTGTTGCTGCACTTGATGCCCAGCTCCTCCTCCACTTGCTTAGGCCCACCTGCTGCCTCGTCCTCGCCGCACACCACCCACAGCTCACTGAGAGGCACCCGGTGCTTCAGCCAGAAGGTGGAGCCCCATCTGCAGGGCAGGAGAGCAGGGAGTGAGTTGCAGCTGGCCCTTGTGGTGGGGGCAGCCCCAGCAGTCGTGCAGGCAGAGCCACTTCCCAGGGGCGGAGCCTTGGGGCGGCCCCCCGAGCCTCCCAGAGAGGCAGAAAGGAGCCTCAGTGCCCGGCCTCCCAGAGAGGGCGCTGCCGACAAGGCGCTGCTGCCTCAGGGGCCGCTGCTCAGGAGGCGCCAACCACACGGCTGTCCTTTTCCTCTGACACCTCCCCGAATTAACGGCACACTGGCTCTGCCCCTGCAGCTTAGGGACAGCCCTGCAGGGCACTGCAGGTGGTTTGGACCACGAGTGCTCGTGGGGAGCAAAGGGCATGGCCAGAGCGGACGCTCAGGGAGGACAGGAGGAGGACGGCCGCCTTGTGGACGACGTGCCTGGGGCTTTTGGATGCTGGAAGCTTTGCCAAGCCGCGTTTGGCAGTGCTGATACTTGCTGCAGGCAGCAGCTGTTCCGGGAGGAGCAAAGGCCAAGAGCTTGCCTCAGAGCCCTTCTGCTGCCCAGCTGTGGCCACCTCCGTTGGCATGCGGGCTGACAGGAAAGCACGCGCCGCCTTGCTGTTGCGGCCCTGCCAGAGTTAAAATGAAGCAGGCCGTGGCCGCTGCGGGCCGGCGGCTGTGCAGGCAGCCCCTAGGAGGCACTCTCCGCTGCCGCGGGAGCTGCTCAGGGCAGGAGCGGCGCCCTGCGGCTGCTGGCAGAGGCCGCGGCGCGCAGGAAGGGCGGCTCTGCTTGCCGTTCTTACTTGCAGCTGGCAACAGCCATGGCGTCTGGGAAGAGCAGCAGGTGCCTCTGCTTCGTGCGGTGGCGGTGCGTCACGGCCACGCGTTCGCTGAGGAGCAGCTGGGGGCTCCTGCTGGACACGAAGAGGCTCGGCGGCTGCTGGGGCTGGGAGGCTTCGCTCCGCGAGGCGGGCGCGAGGCGGGCGCGAGGAGCCCCCCGGCGAAGGCCCCTGGGCCATGCCTGCGTGCTGGCAGCGCGGCTGGCAGCACCCGTCCTGCTGCAGCAGTTGGCCTGGCCCATGGTGCCGCGAGGGGCCCCTGAAGCAGCGTCCCTGTGCCTGGCAGTGCCGCTGGGCTGGGAGCCTCTGTCTCCCCACGCTGCCCCGCACTGGCACAGAGCCGCACTGGGGGACGGAGGCTGCTGGCCGTGGCCGAGGTCACTGTGGGTGCCACGGCGGCACGTTGTGATGCGGCGCCTGGGCCACGGGGTACCTCCGGGCGGGGGGGGGGGGCGGGGGCAGGGGGCACGGGCAGGGCTCTTCCCAGCCACCCGCTGCCTCCGACGCCCCACCATTTCCTTTGCTCACAGGCAGCGGTTGAACTGCTTCCAATGGTCCCGCCTTTTCCTTCTTGCCTGTCAAGCTCAGTCCAACCCACTGAAAAGCCTCTGTCAAAGCCACAGCCGAAGAGCGTGGCGCACATGCTTCGTCCAAGGCTTCTGCATCTGCTTACGTACCTGCAGAGCCTCTTCTCCAGCAGCTTCACCATCCTTGCTGCTGCAGTCAGAGGGACTTGGCTCCCTCATTAGGGCCCCTTCCTGCAAGCTTGCCCTCCACTGCTCTCTTTCTCCCACTGAACTCGGAACCCTTCCGAGCAGTCCTCTCTCATCCTTCTGCCTCTCCAGAACAACAGGGAGGCTGCTGATCGCACCCGAGATGATGTGCTGGTGGAGCTTTCGTATGCTCCTGAGGGTGCCTGAAACACCCATCATGTCTGTCTTTGCCTTTGAAACGGCTGTAGACATCTGTGCTTGCCCCGCAGTTACCTGACACAGGACATTGGGCATCTTGGTCTTCCTAAGCTCTGTTGCAGGCGAGAGGTCTCTAAACCTCCTTTAAAGCCCCAGAGTGCACTGGCTATTGCTTTCCTGCCCCCCCCACCCCCACCCCCCCACTTAGGCAGGCAAGAGTATCTCTAGGAAGGGTTCTGAACCTCTCCCCAAAATCTTTATCAAGTGGTCGCTCTAGGAAAAAAACAAAAACCAAAAACCAAAAACACATCCATCTTTAGGAGAGACTTTGATCATCTGCATTCCCAGAAATCTAACCTTAGGGTTAGGGTTAGGGTTAGGGTTAGGGTTAGGGTTAGGGTTAGGGTTAGGGTTAGGGTTAGGGATAGGGATAGGGTTAGGGTTAGGGGTTAGGGTTAGGTTAGGGTTAGGGATAGGGTTGGGTTAAGGTTAGGGTTAGGGTTAGGGTTAGGGTTAGAGTTAGGGTTAGGGTTAGGGTTAGGGTTAGGGTTAGGGTTTAGGGTTTAGGGTTAGGGATTAGGGTTAGGGTTAGGGATAGGGTTGGGTTAGGGTTAGGGTTAGGGTTAGGGTTAAGGGTTAGGGTTAGGGTTAGGGTTAGGGTTTAGGGTTTAGGGTTAGGGTTGGTTTAGGGTTAGGGGTTAGGGTTAGGGTTAGGGATAGGGTTGGGTTAAGGTTAGGGTTAGGGTTAGGGTTTAGGGTTAGGGTTAGGGTTTAGGGTTAGGGACAGGGTTGGGTTAGGGTTAGGGTTAAAGATTAGGGTTAGGGTTAGGGTTAGGGTTAGGGTTAGGGTTAGGGTTAGGGTTAGGGTTAGGGTTAGGGTTAGGGTTAGTGCAGGCAGCCCGTGCAGACTGCTCCGGCCCGAGTTTGCCACGTTCTCCCCGAGTGGCACTGCTCGTAAGTAGAGCAGGGAAGTATGTGATTCATGGTAGCTCTAGGCAGAAAAGCTCCACAGGGCTTTGCCTCCCCTCTACAGCGATTCATACTGAGCCGTCCAAGCCTGTTCCTTCACCCCACTTCTCCAGTTCTCGCCTGTTTGCACTGCCGTGGCTTGGTTGCCCGTAGGCCATTAGTGCACAGTCTGTGGCGCCTTGGAGCACCGAATACTGCATCGTGGAGGCAGATGAGGAGCCCCAGTCGGAGAGGCAACCCTCACCGCAAACCATTGCCTCTTGCTGACCAGAACGGACCAGGAATGCCCGTTTTTCTGAAATCTCTGTTGGACTAAAACTTGGACCTGAGCCTTCCAAATGCTCGGCGGCCCTTTCTCAAGAACACTTTGGCCACAGAGCGGGACCCTGTTCAGCCCTGGAACTCTCGGCAGCCAGGAAAGAGGGCGCAGAGGAGTGACATGGTGTCAGCCAGCAACTTCTCTCCCGCCCAGCTTCTCTCTGGGCCTTGCTGGCCAGAGAAGCCCAGCAACCTCTGGGAAATGCGCCTTTCCCTCTGTTCCTGCGTGACAATGTTGCCTTGCCAATCCTTTACCTTGAAGGACTGGAGACTGCTGCTTGAGGCCAGCCACTCCCTGGGAGAAGGAACTGTTGCGAGTTGTGTTTCCTGGTTCCTCTTGTTCCCCCAGGGGAGACGTGTGCTTTGCTGTGGCCGGAAGCTTCCTGCAGCAATGCCACTCGTGTATCTCCGTGTCAGAAGCTGTGCCTCTGTTTCTGCAGCTGTGTCTTGAAGAGGGGTCAGACACGTGGCCACTTTCTTTGCCCCCCCACTGGCACCACTGCTGCTCCCAGCACAGTGGCCTCACAGTCCTCAGCCCCATCCACTTCATGGAGGGAGCTGGAGACCATTTGGGAAGGCCAATGCTGTCCACACTCCAGTGCTCAATAGCACTGCAGCGCGCCGTGCAGCCCTTTCTATTCGGAAAGGCAAATGGATGTTCACCTCTGAAATAGCACTCTCTACCATACACACGTTCCTCCAAAGCTGTCTTGCTAGAGCCATGCTCTCTCTAATAAACTCTGAAAAGGTAAAAACCTTAGGATTCTCTTAGGACACTGTCGGGCAAGTACTGTGATTCCTCAGATGCTGACGCCGGCCACTTGGACCGTGTGGCAGTTAAACGGCCTGCCCGAGCTTCCCAGGCCAGCAGAAGTGTACCAAAGGCTCCGGTCCCTACACGCCGAGAGCAGCGCTGTGTCGCGAAGGGAAGTTGTCACTGCAGGCTTGGGAAGGGGTTGTCAGGCGGGAGAGGGGAAAGGCAGCGTGAGCCCTGGGAGAGGCTGCCGCCCACCACGTGGCACCACGGTCCTTGGGTGGGAAGGGCAGGCTGATGTCATCTGGCCTTGTCTGGAAGGAGCCTTGGAGCAGGAAGGCTCTTGCCTTGCCAGGAAGCCCAGAGCCCCCCTCCCCCTCCCGCCCGCCCCCCCAGCCCCCCCCCCCCGCCCCGCTAACAGTGTGTGCAGAAGAGGAGAGGAAGGTGACGTCCCCTCAGCCCAAGACACCACGGGCTCACAGCCACAGGGGCGGCTGTTACTTTGGCGCCTCTGCCTCAGCCAACCCTTCAGCGGTCCCAGAAAGACCCTCTGTCTGCGTAGCGGCGAGCTGCTGCCCCTGTGCTCCTCAGCATCGTGGTGAGAACGAGACAGCAAGGGCATGTGAAGCTGCAGAGGGGATTCGTGGCCCCCAGTCTCTCGGTCGCCACTGCTCCCAGCAGAAAGAGGGAAGAGCCCAAGAGCTGGTGACGCAGAAGCTGTACGGGCTGGAAAAGCTGGTGCTTGCCCTGCACGACCTGACTGATGCAGAAGGCCGAGCAGAAGCAGCCGCAGCCCTGGCTGTCTCTGAGGTTGTCGAGAGGCGCCGCCATGAAGCTCAGCACGCTTCTTGGGCGCCCAGAGTCACAGCCAGAGCAGCCTCCGCCTCCAATTGCAGCTGGGCCACAGAGGCACTTTCGCTTGGAGGAACAACACTTTGTTCAGGCTGTCCAAGAGCTGGGGGCAGCGCTTCCTTCTTCTCTGGCATGGCCTTCATGGAAGCAGGTGGCGTGCGAGGGCGAGGTGCTTCCGCACAGTCGGCCTCGGCAGTCCCTGTGCCTGAATGGGCAACAGCGTTTGGAGGGGCTGGAGGCGCTGGCCCCATGGAGCTGAGGCTGCCGCAGCCCCAGCTCCCAGCTCCCAGCTCCCAGCTCCCAGCTCCCAGCTCCCAGCTCCCAGCTCCCAGCTCCAGGCAGCAGCCAGGCTGAGCAGCTAGAGGCACGCACGCACAAAATGCGCCCACACCTATACGCGGCCCGTCTCCACGTGGCTGGCCCCACAGATAAACACACACTTGGCTCAGGTGCCCTGGTCCGCCCAGGAGCTAACTCGCACACCCTCACTCTCTCCAGTCTCCGGCCCACACGGCCACCTCGAGGCCATCATCAAAGCTTCTTAGCCTACTCGCTGGCCGGGCTGCCTTGAAATTTGCTAGCAATCACCCCCTGGCAAGCTGCCCCTCACGCGCTCCAGGGGCTGCGCCAGAGACGCACGGGGACCCT
This sequence comes from Struthio camelus, assembly GCF_040807025.1. Taxonomy (NCBI): domain Eukaryota; kingdom Metazoa; phylum Chordata; class Aves; order Struthioniformes; family Struthionidae; genus Struthio; species Struthio camelus. Next base: position 2,720,367 of record NC_090946.1, on the reverse strand, counting down.
GGCCCCTGGTGTGACTCCCGTGGCTGGCACGTGCCCCTCCGTCCACACGCAGGCACACACAACAGAGAGTCTCCTCACCCAGGAAACTAGTTAGAAAGAGCGTTTAATGGGAAGACGGGAGCGGGGCCTCTCACAGCTTCCAGGCCGCCAGAGTCTCCTACTTCTTGCGCTCTTTCCACCAATTGCTCCGCTTCCTTTTCTTCCGTCCGCACGCCTTCACAGCTGCAGGTTTCCAGGAGTTCTTGTTCTGGTGCCACAGGCTCTTCTTCAGCTAGGCTGCTGTGTGTTTCGCGTTGCTTCGGGCTTCTGTCAGGCAGCACAGTGCTCCCAGGCTCCGTGCTAGCCAGGCCTGCTGATGCGAAGGCAGACAGGTCTGCTCCTTCAAGCTGTGGTGGGGGCGGCAGGCACAGGGCCTGGGCAGTGCCCACTGAGGACGGCCTCTTCCATTTGGCTCCCCTCACTATTGCCCCTGCGGGAGGCTGTTTCGGTGTGCAGGACGGCACCTTGCATTTTGCCGCCTGCGCTCTCCTCCCTCTGCGGAAGCACTGCTGCTGTTGTTCTTTCTAGGCTGTTGGGCTCCCAGATGGGCCCTGCGCCTTTTGCAGTCATCTGCGCACAAGCCCCCTCGGTCACACTCTGCCCAGCCGCTGCAGCTGCTTCTGAGCCGGTTGTTTCTGGCGGGAGGGCAGAGGCTTGGCTCTCCTTCTGCACGGGCAGCTCAGCAGCAGGCACTTCTGGGCTTAGCAATGAAGGGCGCCCAGGCTCGCCGGCCTCTCCCGGGGCAGGTGCCTCACTAGGCACTCCCGGAGCCCACGCTTGCTCGGAGGAGTGCAAGGCAGGAGTTTGCTCTTCTGCCTCAGGTGTGCCAGGGACCGCACCGACAACTGCTCCTGCGCCCTCTGCTCCCTCGGGGAGGGGGTCACTCTCGCCTTCCAGCTGCACAGGCATCTCAGCTGCTGCCGTGCCCGCAGGCCCCAAGGCAGAGGCGCCGCCTTCGTCCACGTTTTGCGCCTGGGGAGAACGGGAGCACAAAGTGTGAAGAAGGCACACGCAGCTTGAGAAACGAAGGGCAGCCAAAAAGAAGGGGCAGGCGGCAGCACCCACGCCAAAGACCAAGCCAGGAAGAGATGCTGCTGGCAAGGCAGGCAAGAGGCTAGGAGCACATCAGCGCCGCCCCCCCCACCAGCCCCCCCGGCCCCCCATGGCTCCTGCACATTTGAAGCGGAGGGAGTGGAGCCATTTTCTGACCTCCCTTTGCAGAGGTGCCTCAGCCACCACTGCCTCTCTGCCTGCGACGGAAGGTACCATCAGGTATGTGCCCCACAGTAGCGCATCATCTCTCCCGTCGCACTGCTCTGGGCAGGAGCCTGAACGGCAACTGCTGCTGCACCTCCGCAGTCAAAAACACCACCTCCTCCCTCCTTTCCTGCAGGAAGTGTAGCCACCTCACTGTGCACGCGCGCGCCTCAGCGGCAGCTGCTGCCACACATTGGTTGGCATCGGCACAGTCACCCTGGTAGGCCAGCCAGACTTCCTTAGAGTCTTGCCTTTCCGGCCTGGAAAGCATTCCAATGCTTTGCAAGGGCCTTTCGGGCCGGCCTGCGTGCCTCTTCAGGACTCCTACCTTCTCCTCTGGGGCTTGCTTCTCCCTCTCCTCCAGGTGCTGTGGCTCAGCACAGCCTGCACAAGGCAGGTCCCCATCCGCAGCCTCAAGGGGCTGCAGCTTGGCCAGCGCTTCCTCTTCTTCCCGCTCGATGGCCACACAAGCTTTCTCCAGCACTTCCTCAATCAAGTCTTCCACCATGGGCTGGAGCTCAGCATCCAAGTGGCACTGGCACAGCTGGGCGGGCGTCAGTGGAACAGGGAGAAAGCACCGGAGAGCACTGTCATTCTTAGCCTCTTAGCAAGGAGAAAGGAGGAGGAGCAAAGCACTTGTGCTGAAGGCAGTGCTGGCCACTGCAGGGGGCGGCCCCCTAGGGCAGCTGTCGCAGGAAGCACAAGCACAGCCGCGGGCTACAGGACGAGTGGGCCGGCGGGAGATGGAGCCTGTCGCATGGGCGCGGCAACTCAACAGACCTCCTCACAGGTCTCCTCCTCCTTGGCAGCCGCCAGGAAGAGGCAGAGCGCTCCCCGGCACCTCCTGCCTGCTCCTCTAGGTCTTGCCAGCCCCGCTCAGCCTGCATGCTAGCGCTAAGGGTCCCGGAGAGCCTGCCCCGGCGCTGTAATCTGGAGCTGAAAGCAGCACGGCCACCGCCATCTGCAGAAGCACCTTGCGCGGTGCTGCCGCTCACCTCGCAGCAGACGGAGGGAACCACGGGCTTTTGCTTTCTCTGAGGAGAAGGTGCCCGACGGTGCTGCTCAGTTTTGCATGAGCAAGTGAGCTGTGCCCACTGTGCAGGGGACAGTGCTTGGGGAGAGGGCTTGCGGCCCGGAGTAGGGCCCGGCCTACCTCTCCTTGTCCTCCTTGTGTGGCCACATCTCTTCCTCGTGCTGTTTTGGCAGAGCGGGGCGAGCGGGGTGGGGCCGCAAGTGCAGCTTCCTGACTGGCCCCGTGCACCACTGCTGCGCACTGCCGAGGCTCTTCTGCGTGCAGCTCTGGGAAGCAAAAGCAGGAGGACTGCTGCAGCCTGCATGCTGTTCAGCTTTCCACCGGAAGGCATGCTTTTTACAGCTACGATTCAGCAGGGCAAACTGTCTCCACGCGGTGGGCAGCAAAAGGACTGCTGCGCAGGAAAGCAACAAGCCCCAACTCCAGAGGCCCACCAGCTTTGGCTGGGGCTCAGCCCTTGCAGCCCCCGCTCTCCACAGTGTCTGGAAGGGAAGTCTACCTCTCGGGCTCGTCCCGCAGAGACAATTGACCGCGGTCAGGAAAGGAGGGCCAGGGCATCCCCCAGCTTATCAGCATTTGTCAGTGGGAAGGGGAAGAGACCAAAACTTCCACAGCAGGCAACCTCCTTGCTTGCCCGCCCTACGGGACTCCCTGGCAAAAAGCCGCTGTGCGCGTTGTTGGAAGCAGTGCAGGTGGCTCAGCGGGGCTGCAGCAGAGGGAACGCTCCGAAAGCCACGACCACATGTGTCTAGCCTGTGCTGCAGCCGTCTGCCCGGTTTGCAAGACAGCCCAGCCGGAAATGATTTCCAGGGCCAAAACCTTCGGCCCTGTGCCCATGGTGAGGCCACTGCCCGCTTTCACACTCTTCCTGCAAAGACATGCTCTCTGCTTTCCTATTCACCAGCAGGTGGGGTTTTTCGGATGCCTCTCTGAAGAGCAGCCTGGGAGAGCCACCTGCTCGCACGCTCCTGCTAAAGCAAGGAGTCCAAGAACATGTCTTGACACTACCTGGAGGGGGAGAGCCAGGAAAGCCTCCGCCATCCTGAACTCTGGCTGATGCTACCGAGCTCAACATTGACTACGCTGTGCAGGTGCCTCTGGGCGAGCCAGTTTTTGGTTTGGGGATGAAAGTCAAGGCCGTGCAGCCGCCTACCTGTCTGCCCTTTGGCGTGCTTTCTGGCTGCCGCAGGCGCGGGTGTTGGGGGCCGCATCCGCCTCTGCACTCGCACTCCGGCCGGTTGTTGTCCCACTGCTTCTCGCTGGCTCGCAATCTTCCGCCAGCCAGGCTGGGCAGCAGGGAGGGCAAGCATGTCACAAGAGACTTGCTATGCAACTGCCACGGCTTTCTCTCCGGGGCTAAGGAAGACTTGCTGCTTGCCTCCTGCAAACCTGCTCTTTCCTTTGGCTCGTCAGCACCCTGAGCCTGACGAGGCGGCTCTCGGCTCTGTAGCCCACAGGGCTGGTGCTGTAGGCAGCGCCCCAGGCGCTGCCCGCCAGGCACCCAGCCCAGGGCCCTTTCAGGCTGCTGGGGCAGCCACAAAAGGCACAGCCCCACACAAGGCACCCAAACGTGGCGGAGAGGGGACAGGCCGCCCTCCCGCGCTCTCCTGCGCCACTGGCCAGTTCCTCCCAAACGCCGGCGCGGAGCAAGCGGCCGCTGTCTCGATGGCTTTGGCCCCTGCCAAAAGTGCCCGGGAGCCCTGGGCACAGCCCGGCTCCTGCCAGCCATGCCCGGCCCTTCCTGCCCGCGGCTGCCCACAGTCGCCTGCCAAGGGCTCTGCCCGCTCCCGGGCAATGGCAGGCAGTGGGCAGCCCCGGGCTGCTGCCCCGCTGCTGCCAGCCGGCCCGCTCCTCCACGCTGCACCCCACCGGGCCCGGCGCACCTCCCGGGGAGCCGCCCGCCCTCTGCTGCAACACCTCCCACCAACACTCAGCAAGGGCCCCGCCCAGAGGGAGCCACCGCTTACCTCCACCAAAACCAACGTCTCCACGCTCTTGGCTGTCAGCGCCACCGACTAGGCAAGAGAACAAAGAGCCAACGTGAGCAACTTGTGGCAGGGGCTGTTTCCAAAGGCCCACTTGCTCTCTGGGTGCAGCGGAAACCCCGGGCACACTTACCAGATTGTAGAAGCCGACCACCTCGACGAGACGCCGAATGGAGGCCAGTCGGGTGACCCTGGGCTCCTGGGCTCCTCGGCTTTGCCTGGCCACAGGGCAGAGGCAAGGCAAGAGCTCTGTCACAGCCAGACCTCTCTCCCTCTCTCCCCTGCAAGCAGCCCACGCTTCCACAGCACCCTGACACAGGAGACCTTCCCGCGCTTCTCGCTGGCAGCACCGCTCTCTAACACCCCCGCGGCCTGCTGACTACGCGCCTCTTCCGCGTGGAAACGGGAAGCGGCAGCTCACAGCTCTCCATCCATGCAAGCCAGGAGCTGTGCTGACAGCGCCGTGGCAGTGGGGTTACTTTGCAAGCGCAAGGCTCAGCAACTCGCACCGTCCGGCCCAGTGCAGGGGGCGCCCCTTTCCCCCAGCGACAGTGCGGGCAGAGCTGCCCCTGGAGCTCTCCACCCACCTTCAGCCTTCAGCCTTGTCTCGGCAGGTGGAATTCCCTGGCAAGGCTTACCTGAGGAGCCGGTCGAGCCAGAGCTCCTTCACCTCCTGCGCCCTGCAGAGAGAAGGAGAAAGAGCCTCACACCTCGCTGCTCCTCATCCTGCGGAGTGACGCGGGCCCCACACACATGCCTGCGCGCGCCCTGGCCCTGGGGAGAGTGCCCGGGCCAGGCTCGAGCCTCGTGGGGCAGCACAGGCACTCGCCACAAGTTCTGCCTTCCTCAGGCCTTGCAGAGGAGCTACTACTTGTCTTTCTGGCCCCTTCTCTTCTCGCCTTCCCTCACTTGAGGAGAGCAAAAGCCCTTGGAGCCCTTTGGCAGGGGAAAGAGGAGACAGGTGCCAGGGGCGAGTGCCCTGGCAGGGCGATGCGGCAAGGGGGCTGCAGCGTGAGGCGTTCGCAAGGGACAATCTCTGTGGCGCACAGCGGAGCCGGGGGGCCCGCGAGAGCCTCTGCCTTGCCTACGGACTTGTGGCAAGAGCCTGCCCCTCTGTGGCAGCTCCGGCCCTCCTGCAAAGGAGCTTGCTCCCCTGCCTTCCCAGGAAGGCTCACGGCTCTGCCTCCGCCCGCGGGCAAGCAGCAGCCCCGGCGCGCCTCTTCCCGCCTGCCCAAACTCAGGGGGTCCTGCTCGGAAAGCAAAGCGCGGCCTCTACTCTCACCCGCCCAGCCTGGCCGGAGCCCCAGCAAACCCGCTGAGGCCTGAAGGCGAGCCCGGTGGCCGGCACCCGCCACCGCCAAACTCCCTGGGCCCACGACTCACCCAAAAGTCACCATGCACACGTTGGTGGGCCAGGCGAGGAGGAGGGTGTTGCTGCACTTGATGCCCAGCTCCTCCTCCACTTGCTTAGGCCCACCTGCCGCCTCGTCCTCGCCGCACACCACCCACAGCTCGCTGAGAGGCACCCGGTGCTTCAGCCAGAAGGTGGAGCCCCATCTGCAGGGCAGCAGAGCAGGGAGTGAGTTGCAGCTGGCCCTTGTGGTGGGGGCAGCCCCAGCAGTCGTGCAGGCAGAGCCACTTCCCAGGGGCGGAGCCTTGGGGCGGCCCCCCGAGCCTCCCAGAGAGGCAGACAGGAGCCTCAGTGCCCGGCCTCCCAGAGAGGGCGCTGCCGACAAGGCGCTGCTGCCTCAGGGGCCGCTGCTCAGGAGGCGCCAACCACACGGCTGTCCTTTTCCTCTGACACCTCCCCGAATTAACGGCACACTGGCTCTGCCCCTGCAGCTTAGGGACAGCCCTGCAGGGCACTGCAGGTGGTTTGGACCACGAGTGCTCGTGGGGAGCAAAGGGCATGGCCAGAGCGGACGCTCAGGGAGGGCAGGAGGAGGACGGCCGCCTTGTGGACGACGTGCCTGGGGCTTTTGGATGCTGGAAGCTTTGCCAAGCCGCGTTTGGCAGTGCTGATACTTGCTGCAGGCAGCAGCTGTTCCGGGAGGAGCAAAGGCCAAGAGCTTGCCTCAGAGCCCTTCTGCTGCCCAGCTGTGGCCACCTCCGTTGGCATGCGGGCTGACAGGAAAGCACGCGCCGCCTTGCTGTTGCGGCCCTGCCAGAGTTAAAATGAAGCAGGCCGTGGCCGCTGCGGGCCGGCGGCTGTGCAGGCAGCCCCTAGGAGGCACTCTCCGCTGCCGCGGGAGCTGCTCAGGGCAGGAGCGGCGCCCTGCGGCTGCTGGCAGAGGCCGCGGCGCGCAGGAAGGGCGGCTCTGCTTGCCGTTCTTACTTGCAGCTGGCAACAGCCATGGCGTCTGGGAAGAGCAGCAGGTGCCTCTGCTTCGTGCGGTGGCGGTGCGTCACGGCCACGCGTTCGCTGAGGAGCAGCTGGGGGCTCCTGCTGGACACGAAGAGGCTCGGCGGCTGCTGGGGCTGGGAGGCTTCGCTCCGCGAGGCGGGCGCGAGGCGGGCGCGAGGAGCCCCCCGGCGAAGGCCCCTGGGCCATGCCTGCGTGCTGGCAGCGGGGCTGGCAGCACCCGTCCTGCTGCAGCAGTTGGCCTGGCCCATGGTGCCGCGAGGGGCCCCTGAAGCAGCGTCCCTGTGCCTGGCAGTGCCGCTGGGCTGGGAGCCTCTGTCTCCCCACGCTGCCCCGCGCTGGCACAGAGCCGCACTGGGGGACGGAGGCTGCTGGCCGTGGCCGAGGTCACTGTGGGTGCCACGGCGGCACGTTGTGATGCGGCGCCTGGGCCACGGGGTACCTCCGGGCGGGGGGGGGGGCGGGGGCAGGGGGCACGGGCAGGGCTCTTCCCAGCCACCCGCTGCCTCCGACGCCCCACCATTTCCTTTGCTCACAGGCAGCGGTTGAACTGCTTCCAATGGTCCCGCCTTTTCCTTCTTGCCTGTCAAGCTCAGTCCAACCCACTGAAAAGCCTCTGTCAAAGCCACAGCCGAAGAGCGTGGCGCACATGCTTCGTCCAAGGCTTCTGCATCTGCTTACGTACCTGCAGAGCCTCTTCTCCAGCAGCTTCACCATCCTTGCTGCTGCAGCCAGAGGGACTTGGCTCCCTCATTAGGGCCCCTTCCTGCAAGCTTGCCCTCCACTGCTCTCTTTCTCCCACTGAACTCGGAACCCTTCCGAGCAGTCCTCTCTCATCCTTCTGCCTCTCCAGAACAACAGGGAGGCTGCTGATCGCACCCGAGATGATGTGCTGGTGGAGCTTTCGTATGCTCCTGAGGGTGCCTGAAACACCCATCATGTCTGTCTTTGCCTTTGAAACGGCTGTAGACATCTGTGCTTGCCCCGCAGTTACCTGACACAGGACATTGGGCATCTTGGTCTTCCTAAGCTCTGTTGCAGGCGAGAGGTCTCTAAACCTCCTTTAAAGCCCCAGAGTGCACTGGCTATTGCTTTCCTGCCCCCCCCACCCCCACCCCCCCACTTAGGCAGGCAAGAGTATCTCTAGGAAGGGTTCTGAACCTCTCCCCAAAATCTTTATCAAGTGGTCGCTCTAGGAAAAAAACAAAAACCAAAAACCAAAAACACATCCATCTTTAGGAGAGACTTTGATCATCTGCATTCCCAGAAATCTAACCTTAGGGTTAGGGTTAGGGTTAGGGTTAGGGTTAGGGTTAGGGTTAGGGTTAGGGTTAGGGTTAGGGATAGGGATAGGGTTAGGGGTTAGGGTTAGGTTAGGGTTAGGGATAGGGTTGGGTTAAGGTTAGGGTTAGGGTTAGGGTTAGGGTTAGAGTTAGGGTTAGGGTTAGGGTTAGGGTTAGGGTTTAGGGTTTAGGGTTAGGGATTAGGGTTAGGGTTAGGGATAGGGTTGGGTTAGGGTTAGGGTTAGGGTTAGGGTTAAGGGTTAGGGTTAGGGTTAGGGTTAGGGTTTAGGGTTTAGGGTTAGGGTTGGTTTAGGGTTAGGGGTTAGGGTTAGGGTTAGGGATAGGGTTGGGTTAAGGTTAGGGTTAGGGTTAGGGTTTAGGGTTAGGGTTAGGGTTTAGGGTTAGGGACAGGGTTGGGTTAGGGTTAGGGTTAAAGATTAGGGTTAGGGTTAGGGTTAGGGTTAGGGTTAGGGTTAGGGTTAGGGTTAGGGTTAGGGTTAGGGTTAGGGTTAGGGTTAGTGCAGGCAGCCCGTGCAGACTGCTCAGGCCTGAGTTTGCCACGTTCTCCCTGAGTGGCACTGCTCGTAAGTAGAGCAGGGAAGTATGTGATTCATGGTAGCTCTAGGCAGAAAAGCTCCACAGGGCTTTGCCTCCCCTCTACAGCGATTCATACTGAGCCGTCCAAGCCTGTTCCTTCACCCCACTTCTCCAGTTCTCGCCTGTTTGCACTGCCGTGGCTTGGTTGCCCGTAGGCCATTAGTGCACAGTCTGTGGCGCCTTGGAGCACCGAATACTGCATCGTGGAGGCAGATGAGGAGCCCCAGTCGGAGAGGCAACCCTCACCGCAAACCATTGCCTCTTGCTGACCAGAACGGACCAGGAATGCCCGTTTTTCTGAAATCTCTGTTGGACTAAAACTTGGACCTGAGCCTTCCAAATGCTCGGCGGCCCTTTCTCAAGAACACTTTGGCCACAGAGCGGGACCCTGTTCAGCCCTGGAACTCTCGGCAGCCAGGAAAGAGGGCGCAGAGGAGTGACATGGTGTCAGCCAGCAACTTCTCTCCCGCCCAGCTTCTCTCTGGGCCTTGCTGGCCAGAGAAGCCCAGCAACCTCTGGGAAATGCGCCTTTCCCTCTGTTCCTGCGTGACAATGTTGCCTTGCCAATCCTTTACCTTGAAGGACTGGAGACTGCTGCTTGAGGCCAGCCACTCCCTGGGAGAAGGAACTGTTGCGAGTTGTGTTTCCTGGTTCCTCTTGTTCCCCCAGGGGAGACGTGTGCTTTGCTGTGGCCGGAAGCTTCCTGCAGCAATGCCACTCGTGTATCTCCGTGTCAGAAGCTGTGCCTCTGTTTCTGCAGCTGTGTCTTGAAGAGGGGTCAGACACGTGGCCACTTTCTTTGCCCCCCCACTGGCACCACTGCTGCTCCCAGCACAGTGGCCTCACAGTCCTCAGCCCCATCCACTTCATGGAGGGAGCTGGAGACCATTTGGGAAGGCCAATGCTGTCCACACTCCAGTGCTCAATAGCACTGCAGCGCGCCGTGCAGCCCTTTCTATTCGGAAAGGCAAATGGATGTTCACCTCTGAAATAGCACTCTCTACCATACACACGTTCCTCCAAAGCTGTCTTGCTAGAGCCATGCTCTCTCTAATAAACTCTGAAAAGGTAAAAACCTTAGGATTCTCTTAGGACACTGTCGGGCAAGTACTGTGATTCCTCAGATGCTGACGCCGGCCACTTGGACCGTGTGGCAGTTAAACGGCCTGCCCGAGCTTCCCAGGCCAGCAGAAGTGTACCAAAGGCTCCGGTCCCTACACGCCGAGAGCAGCGCTGTGTCGCGAAGGGAAGTTGTCACTGCAGGCTTGGGAAGGGGTTGTCAGGCGGGAGAGGGGAAAGGCAGCGTGAGCCCTGGGAGAGGCTGCCGCCCACCACGTGGCACCACGGTCCTTGGGTGGGAAGGGCAGGCTGATGTCATCTGGCCTTGTCTGGAAGGAGCCTTGGAGCAGGAAGGCTCTTGCCTTGCCAGGAAGCCCAGAGCCCCCCTCCCCCGCCCGCCCGCCCCCCCAGCCCCCTTCCCCCGCTAACAGTGTGTGCAGAAGAGGAGAGGAAGGTGACGTCCCCTCAGCCCAAGACACCACGGGCTCACAGCCACAGGGGCGGCTGTTACTTTGGCGCCTCTGCCTCAGCCAACCCTTCAGCGGTCCCAGAAAGACCCTCTGTCTGCGTAGCGGCGAGCTGCTGCCCCTGTGCTCCTCAGCATCGTGGTGAGAACGAGACAGCAAGGGCATGTGAAGCTGCAGAGGGGATTCGTGGCCCCCAGTCTCTCGGTCGCCACTGCTCCCAGCAGAAAGAGGGAAGAGCCCAAGAGCTGGTGACGCAGAAGCTGTACGGGCTGGAAAAGCTGGTGCTTGCCCTGCACGACCTGACTGATGCAGAAGGCCGAGCAGAAGCAGCCGCAGCCCTGGCTGTCTCTGAGGTTGTCGAGAGGCGCCGCCATGAAGCTCAGCACGCTTCTTGGGCGCCCAGAGTCACAGCCAGAGCAGCCTCCGCCTCCAATTGCAGCTGGGCCACAGAGGCACTTTCGCTCGGAGGAACAACACTTTGTTCAGGCTGTCCAAGAGCTGGGGGCAGCGCTTCCTTCTTCTCTGGCATGGCCTTCATGGAAGCAGGTGGCGTGCGAGGGCGACGTGCTTCCGCACAGTCGGCCTCGGCAGTCCCTGTGCCTGAATGGGCAACAGCGTTTGGAGGGGCTGGAGGCGCTGGCCCCATGGAGCTGAGGCTGCCGCAGCCCCAGCTCCCAGCTCCCAGCTCCCAGCTCCCAGCTCCCAGCTCCCAGCTCCCAGCTCCCAGCTCCCAGCTCGAGGCAGCAGCCAGGCTGAGCAGCTAGAGGCACGCACGCACAAAATGCGCCCACACCTATACGCGGCCCGTCTCCACGTGGCTGGCCCCACAGATAAACACACACTTGGCTCAGGTGCCCTGGTCCGCCCAGGAGCTAACTCGCACACCCTCACTCTCTCCAGTCTCCGGCCCACACGGCCACCTCGAGGCCATCATCAAAGCTTCTTAGCCTACTCGCTGGCCGGGCTGCCTTGAAATTTGCTAGCAATCACCCCCTGGCAAGCTGCCCCTCACGCGCTCCAGGGGCTGCGCCAGAGACGCACGGGGACCCTGGCCCCTGGTGTGACTCCCGTGGCTGGCACGTGCCCCTCCGTCCACACGCAGGCACACACAACAGAGAGTCTCCTCACCCAGGAAACTAGTTAGAAAGAGCGTTTAATGGGAAGACGGGAGCGGGGCCTCTCACAGCTTCCAGGCCGCCAGAGTCTCCTACTTCTTGGGCTCTTTCCACCAATTGCTCCGCTTCCTTTTCTTCCGTCCGCACGCCTTCACAGCTGCAGGTTTCCAGGAGTTCTTGTTCTGGTGCCACAGGCTCTTCTTCAGCTAGGCTGCTGTGTGTTTCGCGTTGCTTCGGGCTTCTGTCAGGCAGCACAGTGCTCCCAGGCTCCGTGCTAGCCAGGCCTGCTGATGCGAAGGCAGACAGGTCTGCTCCTTCAAGCTGTGGTGGGGGCGGCAGGCACAGGGCCTGGGCAGTGCCCACTGAGGACGGCCTCTTCCATTTGGCTCCCCTCACTATTGCCCCTGTGGGAGGCTGTTTCGGTGTGCAGGACGGCACCTTGCATTTTGCCGCCTGCGCTCTCCTCCCTCTGCGGAAGCACTGCTGCTGTTGTTCTTTCTAGGCTGTTGGGCTCCCAGATGGGCCCTGCGCCTTTTGCAGTCATCTGCGCACAAGCCCCCTCGGTCACACTCTGCCCAGCCGCTGCAGCTGCTTCTGAGCCGGTTGTTTCTGGCGGGAGGGCAGAGGCTTGGCTCTCCTTCTGCACGGGCAGCTCAGCAGCAGGCACTTCTGGGCTTAGCAATGAAGGGCGCCCAGGCTCGCCGGCCTCTCCCGGGGCAGGTGCCTCACTAGGCACTCCCGGAGCCCACGCTTGCTCGGAGGAGTGCAAGGCAGGAGTTTGCTCTTCTGCCTCAGGTGTGCCAGGGACCGCACCGACAACTGCTCCTGCGCCCTCTGCTCCCTCGGGGAGGGGGTCACTCTCGCCTTCCAGCTGCACAGGCATCTCAGCCGCTGCCGTGCCCGCAGGCCCCAAGGCAGAGGCGCCGCCTTCGTCCACGTTTTGCGCCTGGGGAGAACGGGAGCACAAAGTGTGAAGAAGGCACACGCAGCTTGAGAAACGAAGGGCAGCCAAAAAGAAGGGGCAGGCGGCAGCACCCACGCCAAAGACCAAGCCAGGAAGAGATGCTGCTGGCAAGGCAGGCAAGAGGCTAGGAGCACATCAGCGCCGCCCCCCCCACCAGCCCCCCCGGCCCCCCATGGCTCCTGCACATTTGAAGCGGAGGGAGTGGAGCCATTTTCTGACCTCCCTTTGCAGAGGTGCCTCAGCCACCACTGCCTCTCTGCCTGCGACGGAAGGTACCATCAGGTATGTGCCCCACAGTAGCGCATCATCTCTCCCGTCGCACTGCTCTGGGCAGGAGCCTGAACGGCAACTGCTGCTGCACCTCCGCAGTCAAAAACACCACCTCCTCCCTCCTTTCCTGCAGGAAGTGTAGCCACCTCACTGTGCACGCGCGCGCCTCAGCGGCAGCTGCTGCCACACATTGGTTGGCATCGGCACAGTCACCCTGGTAGGCCAGCCAGACTTCCTTAGAGTCTTGCCTTTCCGGCCTGGAAAGCATTCCAATGCTTTGCAAGGGCCTTTCGGGCCGGCCTGCGTGCCTCTTCAGGACTCCTACCTTCTCCTCTGGGGCTTGCTTCTCCCTCTCCTCCAGGTGCTGTGGCTCAGCACAGCCTGCACAAGGCAGGTCCCCATCCGCAGCCTCAAGGGGCTGCAGCTTGGCCAGCGCTTCCTCTTCTTCCCGCTCGATGGCCACACAAGCTTTCTCCAGCACTTCCTCAATCAAGTCTTCCACCATGGGCTGGAGCTCAGCATCCAAGTGGCACTGGCACAGCTGGGCGGGCGTCAGTGCAACAGGGAGAAAGCACCGGAGAGCACTGTCATTCTTAGCCTCTTAGCAAGGAGAAAGGAGGAGGAGCAAAGCACTTGTGCTGAAGGCAGTGCTGGCCACTGCAGGGGGCGGCCCCCTAGGGCAGCTGTCGCAGGAAGCACAAGCACAGCCGCGGGCTACAGGACGAGTGGGCCGGCGGGAGATGGAGCCTGTCGCATGGGCGCGGCAACTCAACAGACCTCCTCACAGGTCTCCTCCTCCTTGGCAGCCGCCAGGAAGAGGCAGAGCGCTCCCCGGCACCTCCTGCCTGCTCCTCTAGGTCTTGCCAGCCCCGCTCAGCCTGCATGCTAGCGCTAAGGGTCCCGGAGAGCCTGCCCCGGCGCTGTAATCTGGAGCTGAAAGCAGCACGGCCACCGCCATCTGCAGAAGCACCTTGCGCGGTGCTGCCGCTCACCTCGCAGCAGACGGAGGGAACCACGGGCTTTTGCTTTCTCTGAGGAGAAGGTGCCCGACGGTGCTGCTCAGTTTTGCATGAGCAAGTGAGCTGTGCCCACTGTGCAGGGGACAGTGCTTGGGGAGAGGGCTTGCGGCCCGGAGTAGGGCCCGGCCTACCTCTCCTTGTCCTCCTTGTGTGGCCACATCTCTTCCTCGTGCTGTTTTGGCAGAGCGGGGCGAGCGGGGTGGGGCCGCAAGTGCAGCTTCCTGACTGGCCCCGTGCACCACTGCTGCGCACTGCCGAGGCTCTTCTGCGTGCAGCTCTGGGAAGCAAAAGCAGGAGGACTGCTGCAGCCTGCATGCTGTTCAGCTTTCCACCGGAAGGCATGCTTTTTACAGCTACGATTCAGCAGGGCAAACTGTCTCCACGCGGTGGGCAGCAAAAGGACTGCTGCGCAGGAAAGCAACAAGCCCCAACTCCAGAGGCCCACCAGCTTTGGCTGGGGCTCAGCCCTTGCAGCCCCCGCTCTCCACAGTGTCTGGAAGGGAAGTCTACCTCTCGGGCTCGTCCCGCAGAGACAATTGACCGCGGTCAGGAAAGGAGGGCCAGGGCATCCCCCAGCTTATCAGCATTTGTCAGTGGGAAGGGGAAGAGACCAAAACTTCCACAGCAGGCAACCTCCTTGCTTGCCCGCCCTACGGGACTCCCTGGCAAAAAGCCGCTGTGCGCGTTGTTGGAAGCAGTGCAGGTGGCTCAGCGGGGCTGCAGCAGAGGGAACGCTCCGAAAGCCACGACCACATCTGTCTAGCCTGTGCTGCAGCCGTCTGCCCGGTTTGCAAGACAGCCCAGCCGGAAATGATTTCCAGGGCCAAAACCTTCGGCCCTGTGCCCATGGTGAGGCCACTGCCCGCTTTCACACTCTTCCTGCAAAGACATGCTCTCTGCTTTCCTATTCACCAGCAGGTGGGGTTTTTCGGATGCCTCTCTGAAGAGCAGCCTGGGAGAGCCACCTGCTCGCACGCTCCTGCTAAAGCAAGGAGTCCAAGAACATGTCTTGACACTACCTGGAGGGGGAGAGCCAGGAAAGCCTCCGCCATCCTGAACTCTGGCTGATGCTACCGAGCTCAACATTGACTACGCTGTGCAGGTGCCTCTGGGCGAGCCAGTTTTTGGTTTGGGGATGAAAGTCAAGGCTGTGCAACCGCCTACCTGTCTGCCCTTTGGCGTGCTTTCTGGCTGCCGCAGGCGCGGGTGTTGGGGGCCGCATCCGCCTCTGCACTCGCACTCCGGCCGGTTGTTGTCCCACTGCTTCTCGCTGGCTCGCAATCTTCCGCCAGCCAGGCTGGGCAGCAGGGAGGGCAAGCATGTCACAAGAGACTTGCTATGCAACTGCCACGGCTTTCTCTCCGGGGCTAAGGAAGACTTGCTGCTTGCCTCCTGCAAACCTGCTCTTTCCTTTGGCTCGTCAGCGCCCTGAGCCTGACGAGGCGGCTCTCGGCTCTGTAGCCCACAGGGCTGGTGCTGGAGGCAGCGCCCCAGGCGCTGCCCGCCAGGCACCCAGCCCAGGGCCCTTTCAGGCTGCTGGGGCAGCCACAAAAGGCACAGCCCCACACAAGGCACCCAAACGTGGCGGAGAGGGGACAGGCCGCCCTCCCGCGCTCTCCTGCGCCACTGGCCAGTTCCTCCCAAATGCCGGCGCGGAGCAAGCGGCCGCTGTCTCGATGGCTTTGGCCCCTGCCAAAAGTGCCCGGGAGCCCTGGGCACAGCCCGGCTGCTGCCAGCCATGCCCGGCCCTTCCTGCCCGCGGCTGCCCACAGTCGCCTGCCAAGGGCTCTGCCCGCTCCCGGGCAATGGCAGGCAGTGGGCAGCCCTGGGCTGCTGCCCCGCTGCTGCCAGCCGGCCCGCTCCTCCACGCTGCACCCCACCGGGCCCGGCGCACCTCCCGGGGAGCCGCCCGCCCTCTGCTGCAACACCTCCCACCAACACTCAGCAAGGGCCCCGCCCAGAGGGAGCCACCGCTTACCTCCACCAAAACCAACGTCTCCACGCTCTTGGCTGTCAGCGCCACCGACTAGGCAAGAGAACAAAGAGCCAACGTGAGCAACTTGTGGCAGGGGCTGTTTCCAAAGGCCCACTTGCTCTCTGGGTGCAGCGGAAACCCCGGGCACACTTACCAGATTGTAGAAGCCGACCACCTCGACGAGACGCCGAATGGAGGCCAGTCGGGTGACCCTGGGCTCCTGGGCTCCTCGGCTTTGCCTGGCCACAGGGCAGAGGCAAGGCAAGAGCTCTGTCACAGCCAGACCTCTCTCCCTCTCTCCCCTGCAAGCAGCCCACGCTTCCACAGCACCCTGACACAGGAGACCTTCCCGCGCTTCTCGCTGGCAGCACCGCTCTCTAACACCCCCGCGGCCTGCTGACTACGCGCCTCTTCCGCGTGGAAACGGGAAGCGGCAGCTCACAGCTCTCCATCCATGCAAGCCAGGAGCTGTGCTGACAGCGCCGTGGCAGTGGGGTTACTTTGCAAGCGCAAGGCTCAGCAACTCGCACCGTCCGGCCCAGTGCAGGGGGCGCCCCTTTCCCCCAGCGACAGTGCGGGCAGAGCTGCCCCTGGAGATCTCCACCCACCTTCAGCCTTCAGCCTTGTCTCGGCAGGTGGAATTCCCTGGCAAGGCTTACCTGAGGAGCCGGTCGAGCCAGAGCTCCTTCACCTCCTGCGCCCTGCAGAGAGAAGGAGAAAGAGCCTCACACCTCGCTGCTCCTCATCCTGCGGAGTGACGCGGGCCCCACACACATGCCCGCGCGCGCCCTGGCCCTGGGGAGAGTGCCCGGGCCAGGCTCGAGCCTCGTGGGGCAGCACAGGCACTCGCCACAAGTTCTGCCTTCCTCAGGCCTTGCAGAGGAGCTACTACTTGTCTTTCTGGCCCCTTCTCTTCTCGCCTTCCCTCACTTGAGGAGAGCAAAAGCCCTTGGAGCCCTTTGGCAGGGGAAAGAGGAGACAGGTGCCAGGGGTGAGTGCCCTGGCAGGGCGATGCGGCAAGGGGGCTGCAGCGTGAGGCGTTCGCAAGGGACAATCTCTGTGGCGCACAGCGGAGCCGGGGGGCCCGCGAGAGCCTCTGCCTTGCCTACGGACTTGTGGCAAGAGCCTGCCCCTCTGTGGCAGCTCCGGCCCTCCTGCAAAGGAGCTTGCTCCCCTGCCTTCCCAGGAAGGCTCACGGCTCTGCCTCCGCCCGCGGGCAAGCAGCAGCCCCGGCGCGCCTCTTCCCGCCTGCCCAAACTCAGGGGGTCCTGCTCGGAAAGCAAAGCGCGGCCTCTACTCTCACCCGCCCAGCCTGGCTGGAGCCCCAGCAAGCCCGCCGAGGCCTGAAGGCGAGCCCGGTGGCCGGCACCCGCCACCGCCAAACTCCCTGGGCCCACGACTCACCCAAAAGTCACCATGCACACGTTGGTGGGCCAGGCGAGGAGGAGGGTGTTGCTGCACTTGATGCCCAGCTCCTCCTCCACTTGCTTAGGCCCACCTGCCGCCTCGTCCTCGCCGCACACCACCCACAGCTCGCTGAGAGGCACCCGGTGCTTCAGCCAGAAGGTGGAGCCCCATCTGCAGGGCAGGAGAGCAGGGAGTGAGTTGCAGCTGGCCCTTGTGGTGGGGGCAGCCCCAGCAGTCGTGCAGGCAGAGCCACTTCCCAGGGGCGGAGCCTTGGGGCGGCCCCCCGAGCCTCCCAGAGAGGCAGAAAGGAGCCTCAGTGCCCGGCCTCCCAGAGAGGGCGCTGCCGACAAGGCGCTGCTGCCTCAGGGGCCGCTGCTCAGGAGGCGCCAACCACACGGCTGTCCTTTTCCTCTGACACCTCCCCGAATTAACGGCACACTGGCTCTGCCCCTGCAGCTTAGGGACAGCCCTGCAGGGCACTGCAGGTGGTTTGGACCACGAGTGCTCGTGGGGAGCAAAGGGCATGGCCAGAGCGGACGCTCAGGGAGGGCAGGAGGAGGACGGCCGCCTTGTGGACGACGTGCCTGGGGCTTTTGGATGCTGGAAGCTTTGCCAAGCCGCGTTTGGCAGTGCTGATACTTGCTGCAGGCAGCAGCTGTTCCGGGAGGAGCAAAGGCCAAGAGCTTGCCTCAGAGCCCTTCTGCTGCCCAGCTGTGGCCACCTCCGTTGGCATGCGGGCTGACAGGAAAGCACGCGCCGCCTTGCTGTTGCGGCCCTGCCAGAGTTAAAATGAAGCAGGCCGTGGCCGCTGCGGGCCGGCGGCTGTGCAGGCAGCCCCTAGGAGGCACTCTCCGCTGCCGCGGGAGCTGCTCAGGGCAGGAGCGGCGCCCTGCGGCTGCTGGCAGAGGCCGCGGCGCGCAGGAAGGGCGGCTCTGCTTGCCGTTCTTACTTGCAGCTGGCAACAGCCATGGCGTCTGGGAAGAGCAGCAGGTGCCTCTGCTTCGTGCGGTGGCGGTGCGTCACGGCCACGCGTTCGCTGAGGAGCAGCTGGGGGCTCCTGCTGGACACGAAGAGGCTCGGCGGCTGCTGGGGCTGGGAGGCTTCGCTCCGCGAGGCGGGCGCGAGGCGGGCGCGAGGAGCCCCCCGGCGAAGGCCCCTGGGCCATGCCTGCGTGCTGGCAGCGCGGCTGGCAGCACCCGTCCTGCTGCAGCAGTTGGCCTGGCCCATGGTGCCGCGAGGGGCCCCTGAAGCAGCGTCCCTGTGCCTGGCAGTGCCGCTGGGCTGGGAGCCTCTGTCTCCCCACGCTGCCCCGCGCTGGCACAGAGCCGCACTGGGGGACGGAGGCTGCTGGCCGTGGCCGAGGTCACTGTGGGTGCCACGGCGGCACGTTGTGATGCGGCGCCTGGGCCACGGGGTACCTCCGGGCGGGGGGGGGCGGGGGCAGGGGGCACGGGCAGGGCTCTTCCCAGCCACCCGCTGCCTCCGACGCCCCACCATTTCCTTTGCTCACAGGCAGCGGTTGAACTGCTTCCAATGGTCCCGCCTTTTCCTTCTTGCCTGTCAAGCTCAGTCCAACCCACTGAAAAGCCTCTGTCAAAGCCACAGCCGAAGAGCGTGGCGCACATGCTTCGTCCAAGGCTTCTGCATCTGCTTACGTACCTGCAGAGCCTCTTCTCCAGCAGCTTCACCATCCTTGCTGCTGCAGTCAGAGGGACTTGGCTCCCTCATTAGGGCCCCTTCCTGCAAGCTTGCCCTCCACTGCTCTCTTTCTCCCACTGAACTCGGAACCCTTCCGAGCAGTCCTCTCTCATCCTTCTGCCTCTCCAGAACAACAGGGAGGCTGCTGATCGCACCCGAGATGATGTGCTGGTGGAGCTTTCGTATGCTCCTGAGGGTGCCTGAAACACCCATCATGTCTGTCTTTGCCTTTGCTCTACGGCTGTAGACATCTGTGCTTGCCCCGCAGTTACCTGACACAGGACATTGGGCATCTTGGTCTTCCTAAGCTCTGTTGCAGGCGAGAGGTCTCTAAACCTCCTTTAAAGCCCCAGAGTGCACTGGCTATTGCTTTCCTGCCCCCCCCACCCCCACCCCCCCACTTAGGCAGGCAAGAGTATCTCTAGGAAGGGTTCTGAACCTCTCCCCAAAATCTTTATCAAGTGGTCGCTCTAGGAAAAAAACAAAAACCAAAAACCAAAAACACATCCATCTTTAGGAGAGACTTTGATCATCTGCATTCCCAGGAATCTAACCTTAGGGTTAGGGTTAGGGTTAGGGTTAGGGTTAGGGTTAGGGTTAGGGTTAGGGTTAGGGATAGGGATAGGGTTGGGTTAGGGTTAGGGGTTAGGGTTAGGTTAGGGTTAGGGATAGGGTTGGGTTAAGGTTAGGGTTAGGGTTAGGGTTAGGGTTAGAGTTAGGGTTAGGGTTAGGGTTAGGGTTAGGGTTTAGGGTTTAGGGTTAGGGATTAGGGTTAGGGTTAGGGATAGGGTTGGGTTAGGGTTAGGGTTTAGGGTTAGGGTTAAGGGTTAGGGTTAGGGTTAGGGTTAGGGTTAGGGTTTAGGGTTTAGGGTTAGGGTTGGTTTAGGGTTAGGGGTTAGGGTTAGGGTTAGGGATAGGGTTGGGTTAAGGTTAGGGTTAGGGTTAGGGTTTAGGGTTAGGGTTAGGGTTTAGGGTTAGGGACAGGGTTGGGTTAGGGTTAGGGTTAAAGGTTAGGGTTAGGGTTAGGGTTAGGGTTAGGGTTAGGGTTAGGGTTAGGGTTAGGGTTAGGGTTAGGGTTAGTGCAGGCAGCCCGTGCAGACTGCTCAGGCCCGAGTTTGCCACGTTCTCCCCGAGTGGCACTGCTCATAAGTAGAGCAGGGAAGTATGTGATTCATGGTAGCTCTAGGCAGAAAAGCTCCACAGGGCTTTGCCTCCCCTCTACAGCGATTCATACTGAGCCGTCCAAGCCTGTTCCTTCACCCCACTTCTCCAGTTCTCGCCTGTTTGCACTGCCGTGGCTTGGTTGCCCGTAGGCCATTAGTGCACAGTCTGTGGCGCCTTGGAGCACCGAATACTGCATCGTGGAGGCAGATGAGGAGCCCCAGTCGGAGAGGCAACCCTCACCGCAAACCATTGCCTCTTGCTGACCAGAACGGACCAGGAATGCCCGTTTTTCTGAAATCTCTGTTGGACTAAAACTTGGACCTGAGCCTTCCAAATGCTCGGCGGCCCTTTCTCAAGAACACTTTGGCCACAGAGCGGGACCCTGTTCAGCCCTGGAACTCTCGGCAGCCAGGAAAGAGGGCGCAGAGGAGTGACATGGTGTCAGCCAGCAACTTCTCTCCCGCCCAGCTTCTCTCAGGGCCTTGCTGGCCAGAGAAGCCCAGCAACCTCTGGGAAATGCGCCTTTCCCTCTGTTCCTGCGTGACAATGTTGCCTTGCCAATCCTTTACCTTGAAGGACTGGAGACTGCTGCTTGAGGCCAGCCACTCCCTGGGAGAAGGAACTGTTGCGAGTTGTGTTTCCTGGTTCCTCTTGTTCCCCCAGGGGAGACGTGTGCTTTGCTGTGGCCGGAAGCTTCCTGCAGCAATGCCACTCGTGTATCTCCGTGTCAGAAGCTGTGCCTCTGTTTCTGCAGCTGTGTCTTGAAGAGGGGTCAGACACGTGGCCACTTTCTTTGCCCCCCCACTGGCACCACTGCTGCTCCCAGCACAGTGGCCTCACAGTCCTCAGCCCCATCCACTTCATGGAGGGAGCTGGAGACCATTTGGGAAGGCCAATGCTGTCCACACTCCAGTGCTCAATAGCACTGCAGCGCGCCGTGCAGCCCTTTCTATTCGGAAAGGCAAATGGATGTTCACCTCTGAAATAGCACTCTCCACCATACACACGTTCCTCCAAAGCTGTCTTGCTAGAGCCATGCTCTCTCTAATAAACTCTGAAAAGGTAAAAACCTTAGGGTTCTCTTAGGACACTGTCGGGCAAGTACTGTGATTCCTCAGATGCTGACGCCGGCCACTTGGACCGTGTGGCAGTTAAACGGCCTGCCCGAGCTTCCCAGGCCAGCAGAAGTGTACCAAAGGCTCCGGTCCCTACACGCCGAGAGCAGCGCTGTGTCGCGAAGGGAAGTTGTCAGTGCAGGCTTGGGAAGGGGTTGTCAGGCGGGAGAGGGGAAAGGCAGCGTGAGCCCTGGGAGAGGCTGCCGCCCACCACGTGGCACCACGGTCCTTGGGTGGGAAGGGCAGGCTGATGTCATCTGGCCTTGTCTGGAAGGAGCCTTGGAGCAGGAAGGCTCTTGCCTTGCCAGGAAGCCCAGAGCCCCCCTCCCCCGCCCGCCCGCCCCCCCAGCCCCCCTCCCCCGCTAACAGTGTGTGCAGAATCACAGAATCACAGAATCACAGAATCGTTTAGGTTGGAAGGGACCTCTGGAGATCATCTAGTCCAACCTCCCTGCTCAAGCAGGGTCACCTAGAGCATATTGCCCAGGATCACATCCAGACGGCTTTTGAATATCTCCAGCAAAGGAGACTCCACCACCTCTCTGGGCAACCTGTTCCAATGCTCTGTCACCCTCACAGTGAAGAAGTTTTTTCTCAGGTTCAGATGGAACTTCCTGTGGTTCAGTTTCTGCCCATTGCCTCTTGTCCTGTTGCTGGGCACCACGGAGAAGAGGCTGGCCTCATCCTCTTGACACTCCCCCTTCAGATACTTGTACACGTTGATGAGATCCCCTCTCAATCTTCTCTTCTCCAGGCTGAACAGGCCCAGCTCTTGCAGTCTTTCTTCAGAGGAGAGGTGCTCCAGCCCTCTAATTATCTTGGTAGCCCTCCGCTGGACTCCCTCCAGGAGTGCCATGTCTCTCTTGTACTGGGGAGCCCAGAACTGGACACAGTACTCCAGGTGAGGCCTCACCAGAGCTGAATAGAGGGGCAGGATCACCTCCCTCGACCTGCTGGCAACACTCTGCCTAATGCACCCTAGGATCCCATTGGCCTTCTTGGCCACAAGGGCACACTGCTGGCTCATGTTTAACTTGTTGTCCACCAGCACTCCCAGGTCCTTCTCGGCAGAGCTACTTTCCAACAGGTCAGTCCCCAGCCTGTCCTGGTGCATGGGATTATTCCTGCCCAGGTGCAGGACCTTGCACTTGCCTTTGTTGAACTTCATGAGGTTCCTCTCCGCCCAGCTCTCCAGCCTGTCCAGGTCCCTCTGAATGGCAGCACAGTCTTCTGGTGTGTTAGCCTCTCCCCCCAGTTTAGTATCATCAGCAAACTTGCTGAGGGTGCACTCTGTCCCTTCCTCCAGGTCATTGATGAATATATTGAACAAGACTGGGCCCAGGACTGACCCCTGGGGGACACCACTAGCCACAGGCCTCCAACTTGACTCTGCGCCATTCACCACAACCCTCTGAGCTCGGCCATCCAGCCAGTTCTCAAGCCACCTCACCGTCCACTCATCTAGCCCACACTTCCTGAGCTTACCTAGGAGGATGTGATGGGAGACAGTGTCCAAAGCCTTGCTGAAGTCCAGGGAGACAACATCCACTGCTCTGCCCTCATCTACCCAGCCAGTCATTCCGTCATAGAAGGCTATCAGATTGGTCAAGCATGATTTCCCTTGGGTGAATCCATGCTGACTACTCCTGATCACCTTCTTGTCCTCCAGATGCTTAGTGATGACCTTCAAGAGGAGCTGTTCCATCACCTTTCCAGGGATGGAGGTGAGGCTGACAGGCCTGTAGTTTCCTGGCTCCTCCTTCTTGCCCTTTTTGAAGACTGGCGTGACATTGGCTTTCTTCCAGTCCTCAGGCACCTCTCCTGATCTCCAGGACCTTTCAAAGATGATGGAGAGTGGCCTAGCGATAACATCCGCCAGCTCCCGCAGCACTCGTGGATGCATCCCATCGGGGCCCATGGATTTGTGGATGTCAAGTTTGGACAAAAGATCTCTAACCTGATCCTCCTCCACCAAGGGAGAGTCTTCCTTTCTCCAGCCTTCCTCTCTTGTCTCCAAGGTCTGGAATTCCTCAGGACTGGCCTTAGCAGTGAAGACGGAAGCAAAGAAGGCATTCAATAACTCTGCCTTCTCTGTATCCTTTGTCACCAGGGCACCCGCCCCATTCAGCAGCGGGCCCACGTTTTCCCTAGTCTTCCTTTTGCTATTGATGTATTTGAAGAAGGCCTTCTTGTTGTCCTTGACATCCCTTGCCAGATTCAATTCCAACTGGGCCTTAGCCTTCCTTGTCGCATCCCTGCACGCTCTGACAACGTCCCTGTATTCCTCCCAAGTGGCCTGTCCCCTTTTCCACATTCTGTACACTTCCTTCTTCTGTTGGAGTTTGGCCAGGAGTTCCTTGCTCATCCATGCAGGTCTCCTGCCCGCTTTGCTCAACTTCTTCCTCAGAGGGATGCACTGATCCTGAGCCTGGAGGAAGTGACGCTTGAATATTAACCAGCTTTCTTGGACCCCTCTTCCTTCTAGGGCCCTACCCCAGGAGATTCCCCTAAGTAGGTCCCTGAAGAGGCCAAAGTCAGCTCTCCTCAAGTCCAGCGTTGCAATCCTACTCATTGCCCTGCTCCCTCCTCGCAGGATCCTGAACTCCACCATCTCATGGTCACTGCAGCCAAGGCTGCCCCCAACCTTCACCTCTCCAACTAGACCTTCTTTGTTTGTTAGTACAAGGTCTAGCATTGCACCTCTCCTTGTTGGCGTCTCCACCACCTGGGTCAAGAAATTATCATCAATGCTTTGCAGGAACCTCCTGGACTGTTTGTGCCTAGCTGTGCTGTCTTGCCAACAGATGTCAGGGTGGTTGAAGTCTCCCATGAGAACCAGGGCCTGTGATCGTGAGGCTTCTTCCAGCTGTCTGTAGAAGGCCTCATCGATGACTTCCTCCTGATCAGGTGGCCTGTAGTAGACCCCCACAACAGTGTCGCCCATGTTAGCCTGCCCTTTAATCCTTACCCATAGGCTCTCAACTTGCTCTCCATCCACCCCGAGGCAGAGCTCCACACATTCTAGTTGCTCCCTCACATAAAGAGCAACTCCACCACCTCGCCTTCCTGGCCTGTCTTTCCTAAAAAGCACATAGCCATCCATGACAGCATCCCAGTCATGTGAACTATCCCACCATGTCTCTGTCACTGCAATGAGATCATGGCCCTGCGACCGCACACAGATCTCTAACTCTTCCTGCTTATTCCCCATGCTGCGTGCATTGGTATACAGGCATTTGAGAGAGCCAGTCAAGCACGCAGGCTTCCCAGAAGAGGTGCAAGAGGATCCTCCATAGCCATGTCCCATGCTGTCTCCCCTGGTTGTATGCACCCGCTGGAGGCATCCTGACTGGAGCGGTGTTTTACTGACTCCCCTGCCACTATACCACTCCCCTTCCCCCATCTTGCCTAGTTTAAAGCCCTCCGTACCAGGCTGGCCAACCTGTTGGCAAAGACACGCGTGCCCCGCTTGGTAAGGTGGATCCCATCTCTCCCCATCAGCTGTTGATCTTCAAACAGGGTCCCATGGTCATAGAAACCAAAGCCCTGTTGCCAACACCAGCGGCGCAGCCAGCTGTTAACTTGGAAAATTTGTCTACTCCTCCTCCTGTCCTTTCCCCTCACAGGCAAGATTGAGGAGAAAACCACCTGGGCTCCCAGACCCTTCACCACCATTCCCAGAGCTCTGAAGTCCTGTTTGATGGTTTCCAGTTTGCCTTTCGTGTCGTTAGCACCCACATGGAAGATCAGCAGAGGGTAGTAGTCCGATGCATGGACAAGCCTTGGCAGTCTTTCCAAGACATCTCTTATTCGAGCCCCTGGCAGGCAGCAAACCTCTCTGGAAAAGAGGTCAGGTCGGCAGATAGGTGCCTCTGTCCCCTGCAGCAGGGAGTCACCCACAACAATCACTCGCCGTTTCTTCCGGGGGTTCCTGCACGGCACAGGGTCTGCCAGGCCAGTTGCCTCCCTTGGAGCCATGCCCAGCTCCTCCTCGGCTTGGAGGGTGCTAAACTTGTTCTTCAAGGGTAAGTCTTGAGGAGGAGCAAGAGCCTTTCTCCTTCTACGAGAGGTCACCAGCTTCCAGCCCTCTTCAACAGCGTTATGATGCACCTTTACACACGGTGCTGAGCCCTCTGACACCTCCGCTGCAGTGGGGGAAGGGGACTCCCGGAGCTGAACAGTCTCCGAGAACACCCTGTCAATCTCCCGCTCATCCTCTCGGATGCTACGCAGCCTACTAACCTCCTCCCGTAGCTCCTTTATCTGGTGACGCAACTGGTCAACCAGAAGAGGAGAGGAAGGTGACGTCCCCTCAGCCCAAGACACCACGGGCTCACAGCCACAGGGGCGGCTGTTACTTTGGCGCCTCTGCCTCAGCCAACCCTTCAGCGGTCCCAGAAAGACCCTCTGTCTGCGTAGCGGCGAGCTGCTGCCCCTGTGCTCCTCAGCATCGTGGTGAGAACGAGACAGCAAGGGCATGTGAAGCTGCAGAGGGGATTCGTGGCCCCCAGTCTCTCGGTCGCCACTGCTCCCAGCAGAAAGAGGGAAGAGCCCAAGAGCTGGTGACGCAGAAGCTGTACGGGCTGGAAAAGCTGGTGCTTGCCCTGCACGACCTGCCTGATGCAGAAGGCCGAGCAGAAGCAGCCGCAGCCCTGGCTGTCTCTGAGGTTGTCGAGAGGCGCCGCCATGAAGCTCAGCACGCTTCTTGGGCGCCCAGAGTCACAGCCAGAGCAGCCTCCGCCTCCAATTGCAGCTGGGCGACAGAGGCACTTTCGCTCGGAGGAACAACACTTTGTTCAGGCTGTCCAAGAGCTGGGGGCAGCGCTTCCTTCTTCTCTGGCATGGCCTTCATGGAAGCAGGTGGCGTGCGAGGGCGACGTGCTTCCGCACAGTCGGCCTCGGCAGTCCCTGTGCCTGAATGGGCAACAGCGTTTGGAGGGGCTGGAGGCGCTGGCCCCATGGAGCTGAGGCTGCCGCAGCCCCAGCTCCC
Source organism: Struthio camelus (assembly GCF_040807025.1). Taxonomy (NCBI): domain Eukaryota; kingdom Metazoa; phylum Chordata; class Aves; order Struthioniformes; family Struthionidae; genus Struthio; species Struthio camelus. The sequence continues at coordinate 2,694,568 of NC_090946.1, read as the reverse complement.
AGCTCCCAGCTCCCAGCTCCCAGCTCCAGGCAGCAGCCAGGCTGAGCAGCTAGAGGCACGCACGCACAAAATGCGCCCACACCTATACACGGCCCGTCTCCACGTGGCTGGCCCCACAGATAAACACACACTTGGCTCAGGTGCCCTGGTCCGCCCAGGAGCTAACTCGCACACCCTCACTCTCTGCAGTCTCCGGCCCACACGGCCACCTCGAGGCCATCATCAAAGCTTCTTAGCCTACTCGCTGGCTGGGCTGCCTTGAAATTTGCTAGCAATCACCCCCTGGCAAGCTGCCCCTCACGCACTCCAGGGGCTGCGCCAGAGACGCACGGGCACCCTGGCCCCCGGTGTGACTCCCGTGGCTGGCACGTGCCCCTCCGTCCACACGCAGGCACACACAACAGAGAGTCTCCTCACCCAGGAAACTAGTTAGAAAGAGCGTTTAATGGGAAGACGGGAGCGGGGCCTCTCACAGCTTCCAGGCCGCCAGAGTCTCCTACTTCTTGGGCTCTTTCCACCAATTGCTCCGCTTCCTTTTCTTCCGTCCACACGCCTTCACAGCTGCAGGTTTCCAGGAGTTCTTGTTCTGGTGCCACAGGCTCTTCTTCAGCTAGGCTGCTGTGTGTTTCGCGCTGCTTCGGGCTTCTGTCAGGCAGCACAGTGCTCCCAGGCTCCGTGCTAGCCAGGCCTGCTGATGCGAAGGCAGACAGGTCTGCTCCTTCAAGCTGTGGTGGGGGCGGCAGGCACAGGGCCTGGGCAGTGCCCACTGAGGACGGCCTCTTCCATTTGGCTCCCCTCACTATTGCCCCTGCGGGAGGCTGTTTTGGTGTGCAGGACGGCACCTTGCATTTTGCCGCCTGCGCTCTCCTCCCTCTGCGGAAGCACTGCTGCTGTTGTTCTTTCTAGGCTGTTGGGCTCCCAGATGGGCCCTGCGCCTTTTGCAGTCATCTGCGCACAAGCCCCCTCGGTCACACTCTGCCCAGCCGCTGCAGCTGCTTCTGAGCCGGTTGTTTCTGGCGGGAGGGCAGAGGCTTGGCTCTCCTTCTGCACGGGCAGCTCAGCAGCAGGCACTTCTGGGCTTAGCAATGAAGGGCGCCCAGGCTCGCCGGCCTCTCCCGGGGCAGGCGCCTCACTAGGCACTCCCGGAGCCCACGCTTGCTCGGAGGAGTGCAAGGCAGGAGTTTGCTCTTCTGCCTCAGGTGTGCCAGGGACCGCACCGACAACTGCTCCTGCGCCCTCTGCTCCCTCGGGGAGGGGGTCACTCTCGCCTTCCAGCTGCACAGGCATCTCAGCCGCTGCCGTGCCCGCAGGCCCCAAGGCAGAGGCGCCGCCTTCGTCCACGTTTTGCGCCTGGGGAGAACGGGAGCACAAAGTGTGAAGAAGGCACACGCAGCTTGAGAAACGAAGGGCAGCCAAAAAGAAGGGGCAGGCGGCAGCACCCACGCCAAAGACCAAGCCAGGAAGAGATGCTGCTGGCAAGGCAGGCAAGAGGCTAGGAGCACATCAGCGCTGCCCCCCCCACCAGCCCCCCGGCCCCCCATGGCTCCTGCACATTTGAAGCGGAGGGAGTGGAGCCATTTTCTGACCTCCCTTTGCAGAGGTGCCTCAGCCACCACTGCCTCTCTGCCTGCGACGGAAGGTACCATCAGGTATGTGCCCCACAGTAGCGCATCATCTCTCCCGTCGCACTGCTCTGGGCAGGAGCCTGAACGGCAACTGCTGCTGCACCTCCGCAGTCAAAAACACCACCTCCTCCCTCCTTTCCTGCAGGAAGTGTAGCCACCTCACTGTGCACGCGCGCGCCTCAGCGGCAGCTGCTGCCACACATTGGTTGCCATCGGCACAGTCACCCTGGTAGGCCAGCCAGACTTCCTTAGAGTCTTGCCTTTCCGGCCTGGAAAGCATTCCAATGCTTTGCAAGGGCCTTTCGGGCCGGCCTGCGTGCCTCTTCAGGACTCCTACCTTCTCCTCTGGGGCTTGCTTCTCCCCCTCCTCCAGGTGCTGTGGCTCAGCACAGCCTGCACAAGGCAGGTCCCCATCCGCAGCCTCAAGGGGCTGCAGCTTGGCCAGCGCTTCCTCTTCTTCCCGCATGATGGCCACACAAGCTTTCTCCAGCACTTCCTCAATCAAGTCTTCCACCATGGGCTGGAGCTCAGCATCCAAGTGGCACTGGCACAGCTGGGCGGGCGTCAGTGCAACAGGGAGAAAGCACCGGAGAGCACTGTCATTCTTAGCCTCTTAGCAAGGAGAAAGGAGGAGGAGCAAAGCACTTGTGCTGAAGGCAGTGCTGGCCACTGCAGGGGGCGGCCCCCTAGGGCAGCTGTCGCAGGAAGCACAAGCACAGCCGCGGGCTACAGGACGAGTGGGCCGGCGGGAGATGGAGCCTGTCGCATGGGCGCGGCAACTCAACAGACCTCCTCACAGGTCTCCTCCTCCTTGGCAGCCGCCAGGAAGAGGCAGAGCGCTCCCCGGCACCTCCTGCCTGCTCCTCTAGGTCTTGCCAGCCCCGCTCAGCCTGCATGCTAGCGCTATGGGGGAGAGCCTGCCCCAGCGCTGTAATCTGGAGCTGAAAGCAGCACGGCCACCGCCATCTGCAGAAGCACCTTGCGCGGTGCTGCCGCTCACCTCGCAGCAGACGGAGGGAACCACGGGCTTTTGCTTTCTCTGAGGAGAAGGTGCCTGACGGTGCTGCTCAGTTTTGCATGAGCAAGTGAGCTGTGCCCACTGTGCAGGGGACAGTGCTTGGGGAGAGGGCTTGCGGCCCGGAGTAGGGCCCGGCCTACCTCTCCTTGTCCTCCTTGTGTGGCCACATCTCTTCCTCGTGCTGTTTTGGCAGAGCGGGGCGAGCGGGGTGGGGCCGCAAGTGCAGCTTCCTGACTGGCCCCGTGCACCACTGCTGCGCACTGCCGAGGCTCTTCTGCGTGCAGCTCTGGGAAGCAAAAGCAGGAGGACTGCTGCAGCCTGGATGCTGTTCAGCTTTCCACCGGAAGGCATGCTTTTTACAGCTACGATTCAGCAGGGCAAACTGTCTCCACGCGGTGGGCAGCAAAAGGACTGCTGCGCAGGAAAGCAACAAGCCCCAACTCCAGAGGCCCACCAGCTTTGGCTGGGGCTCAGCCCTTGCAGCCCCCGCTCTCCACAGTGTCTGGAAGGGAAGTCTACCTCTCGGGCTCGTCCCGCAGAGACAATTGACCGCGGTCAGGAAAGGAGGGCCAGGGCATCCCCCGGCTTATCAGCATTTGTCAGTGGGAAGGGGAAGAGACCAAAACTTCCACAGCAGGCAACCTCCTTGCTTGCCCGCCCTACGGGACTCCCTGGCAAAAAGCCGCTGTGCGCGTTGTTGGAAGCAGTGCAGGTGGCTCAGCGGGGCTGCAGCAGAGGGAACGCTCCGAAAGCCACGACCACATCTGTCTAGCCTGTGCTGCAGCCGTCTGCCCGGTTTGCAAGACAGCCCAGCCGGAAATGATTTCCAGGGCCAAAACCTTCGGCCCTGTGCCCATGGTGAGGCCACTGCCCGCTTTCACACTCTTCCTGCAAAGACATGCTCTCTGCTTTCCTATTCACCAGCAGGTGGGGTTTTTCGGATGCCTCTCTGAAGAGCAGCCTGGGAGAGCCACCTGCTCGCACGCTCCTGCTAAAGCAAGGAGTCCAAGAACATGTCTTGACACTACCTGGAGGGGGAGAGCCAGGAAAGCCTCCGCCATCCTGAACTCTGGCTGATGCTACCAAGCTCAACATTGACTACGCTGTGCAGGTGCCTCTGGGCGAGCCAGTTTTTGGTTTGGGGATGAAAGTCAAGGCCGTGCAACCGCCTACCTGTCTGCCCTTTGGCGTGCTTTCTGGCTGCCGCAGGCGCGGGCGTTGGGGGCCGCATCCGCCTCTGCACTCGCACTCCGGCCGGTTGTCGTCCCACCGCTTCTCGCTGGCTCGCGTTCTTCCGCCAGCCAGGCTGGGCAGCAGGGAGGGCAAGCATGTCACAAGAGACTTGCTATGCAACTGCCACGGCTTTCTCTCCGGGGCTAAGGAAGACTTGCTGCTTGCCTCCTGCAAACCTGCTCTTTCCTTTGGCTCGTCAGCGCCCTGAGCCTGACGAGGCGGCTCTCGGCTCTGTAGCCCACAGGGCTGGTGCTGGAGGCAGCGCCCCAGGCGCTGCCCGCCAGGCACCCAGCCCAGGGCCCTTTCAGGCTGCTGGGGCAGCCACAAAAGGCGCAGCCCCACACAAGGCACCCAAACGTGGCGGAGAGGGGACAGGCCGCCCTCCCGCGCTCTCCTGCGCCACTGGCCAGTTCCTCCCAAACGCCGGCGCGGAGCAAGCGGCCGCTGTCTCGATGGCTTTGGCCCCTGCCAAAAGTGCCCGGGAGCCCTGGGCACAGCCCGGCTCCTGCCAGCCATGCCCGGCCCTTCCTGCCCGCGGCTGCCCACAGTCGCCTGCCAAGGGCTCTGCCCGCTCCCGGGCAATGGCAGGCAGTGGGCAGCCCCGGGCTGCTGCCCCGCTGCTGCCAGCCGGCCCGCTCCTCCACGCTGCACCCCACCGGGCCCGGCGCACCTCCCGGGGAGCCGCCCGCCCTCTGCTGCAACACCTCCCACCAACACTCAGCAAGGGCCCCGCCCAGAGGGAGCCACCGCTTACCTCCACCAAAACCAACGTCTCCACGCTCTTGGCTGTCAGCGCCACCGACTAGGCAAGAGAACAAAGAGCCAACGTGAGCAACTTGTGGCAGGGGCTGTTTCCAAAGGCCCACTTGCTCTCTGGGTGCAGCGGAAACCCCGGGCACACTTACCAGATTGTAGAAGCCGACCACCTCGACGAGACGCCGAATGGAGGCCAGTCGGGTGACCCTGGGCTCCTGGGCTCCTCGGCTTTGCCTGGCCACAGGGCGGAGGCAAGGCAAGAGCTCTGTCACAGCCAGACCTCTCTCCCTCTATCCCCTGCAAGCAGCCCACGCTTCCACAGCACCCTGGCAGTGGGGTTACTTTGCAAGCGCAAGGCTCAGCAACTCGCACCGTCCGGCCCAGTGCAGGGGGCGCCCCTTTCCCCCAGCGACAGTGCGGGCAGAGCTGCCCCTGGAGATCTCCACCCACCTTCAGCCTTCAGCCTTGTCTCGGCAGGTGGAATTCCCTGGCAAGGCTTACCTGAGGAGCTGGTCGAGCCAGAGCTCCTTCACCTCCTGCGCCCTGCAGAGAGAAGGAGAAAGAGCCTCACACCTCGCTGCTCCTCATCCTGCGGAGTGACGCGGGCCCCACACACATGCCCGCGCGCGCCCTGGCCCTGGGGAGAGTGCCCGGGCCAGGCTCGAGCCTCGTGGGGCAGCACAGGCACTCGCCACAAGTTCTGCCTTCCTCAGGCCTTGCAGAGGAGCTACTACTTGTCTTTCTGGCCCCTTCTCTTCTCGCCTTCCCTCACTTGAGGAGAGCAAAAGCCCTTGGAGCCCTTTGGCAGGGGAAAGAGGAGACAGGTGCCAGGGGTGAGTGCCCTGGCAGGGCGATGCGGCAAGGGGGCTGCAGCGTGAGGCGTTCGCAAGGGACAATCTCTGTGGCGCACAGCGGAGCCGGGGGGCCCGGGAGAGCCTCTGCCTTGCCTACGGACTTGTGGCAAGAGCCTGCCCCTCTGTGGCAGCTCCGGCCCTCCTGCCAAGGAGCTTGCTCCCCTGCCTTCCCAGGAAGGCTCACGGCTCTGCCTCCGTCCGCGGGCAAGCAGCAGCCCCGGCGCCCCAGGCGCGCCTCTTCCCACCTGCCCAAACTCAGGGGGTCCTGCTCGGAAAGCAAAGCGCGGCCTCTACTCTCACCCGCCCAGCCTGGCCGGAGCCCCAGCAAGCCCGCCGAGGCCTGAAGGCGAGCCCGGTGGCCGGCACCCGCCACCGCCAAACTCCCTGGGCCCAAGACTCACCCAAAAGTCACCATGCACACGTTGGTGGGCCAGGCGAGGAGGAGGGTGTTGCTGCACTTGATGCCCAGCTCCTCCTCCACTTGCTTAGGCCCACCTGCCGCCTCGTCCTCGCCGCACACCACCCACAGCTCGCTGAGAGGCACCCGGTGCTTCAGCCAGAAGGTGGAGCCCCATCTGCAGGGCAGGAGAGCAGGGAGTGAGTTGCAGCTGGCCCTTGTGGTGGGGGCAGCCCCAGCAGTCGTGCAGGCAGAGCCACTTCCCAGGGGCAGAGCCTTGGGGCGGCCCCCCCGAGCCTCCCAGAGAGGCAGACAGGAGCCTCAGTGCCCGGCCTCCCAGAGAGGGCGCTGCCGACAAGGCGTTGCTGCGTCAGGGGCCGCTGCTCAGGAGGCGCCAACCACAAGGCTGTCCTTTTCCTCTGACACCTCCCCGAATTAAAGGCACACTGGCTCTGCCCCTGCAGCTTAGGGACAGTGCCCTGCAGGGCACTGCAGGTGGTTTGGACCACGAGTGCTCGTGGGGAGCAAAGGGCATGGCCAGAGCGGACGCTCAGGGAGGACAGGAGGAGGACGGCCGCCTTGTGGACGACGTGCCTGGGGCTTTTGGATGCTGGAAGCTTTGCCAAGCCGCGTTTGGCAGTGCTGGTACTTGCTGCAGGCAGCAGCTGTTCCGGGAGGAGCAAAGGCCAAGAGCTTGGCTCAGAGCCCTTCTGCTGCCCAGCTGTGGCCACCTCCGTTGGCATGCGGGCTGACAGGAAAGCACGCGCCGCCTTGCTGTTGCGGCCCTGCCAGAGTTAAAATGAAGCAGGCCGTGGCCGCTGCGGGCCGGTGGCTGTGCAGGCAGCCCCTAGGAGGCACTCTCCGCTGCCGCGGGAGCTGCTCAGGGCAGGAGCGGCGCCCTGCGGCTGCTGGCAGAGGCCGCGGCGCGCAGGAAGGGCGGCTCTGCTTGCCGTTCTTACTTGCAGCTGGCAACAGCCACGGCGTCTGGGAAGAGCAGCAGGTGCCTCTGCTTCGTGCGCTGGCGGCGTGTCACGGCCACGCGTTCGCTGAGGAGCAGCTGGGGGCTCCTGCTGGACACGAAGAGGCTCGGCGGCTGCTGGGGCTGGGAGGCTTCGCTCCGCGAGGCGGGCGCGAGGCGGGCGCGAGGAGCCCCCCGGCGAAGGCCCCTGGGCCATGCCTGCGTGCTGGCAGCGGGGCTGGCAGCACCCGTCCTGCTGCAGCAGTTGGCCTGGCCCATGGTGCCGCGAGGGGCCCCTGAAGCAGCGTCCCTGTGCCTGGCAGTGCCGCTGGGCTGGGAGCCTCTGTCTCCCCACGCTGCCCCGCGCTGGCACAGAGCCGCACTGGGGGACGGAGGCTGCTGGCCGTGGCCGAGGTCACTGTGGGTGCCACGGCGGCACGTTGTGATGCGGCGCCTGGGCCACGGGGTACCTCCGGGCGGGGGGGGGGCGGGGGCAGGGGGCACGGGCAGGGCTCTTCCCAGCCACCCGCTGCCTCCGACGCCCCACCATTTCCTTTGCTCACAGGCAGCGGTTGAACTGCTTCCAATGGTCTCGCCTTTTCCTTCTTGCCTGTCAAGCTCAGTCCAACCCACTGAAAAGCCTCTGTCAAAGCCACAGCCGAAGAGCGTGGCGCACATGCTTCGTCCAAGGCTTCTGCATCTGCTTACGTACCTGCAGAGCCTCTTCTCCAGCAGCTTCACCATCCTTGCTGCTGCAGCCAGAGGGACTTGGCTCCCTCATTAGGGCCCCTTCCTGCAAGCTTGCCCTCCACTGCTCTCTTTCTCCCACTGAACTCGGAACCCTTCCGAGCAGTCCTCTCTCATCCTTCTGCCTCTCCAGAACAACAGGGAGGCTGCTGATCGCACCCGAGGTGATGTGCTGGTGGAGCTTTCGTATGCTCCTGAGGGTGCCTGAAACACCCATCATGTCTGTCTTTGCCTTTGCTCTACGGCTGTAGACATCTGTGCTTGCCCCGCAGTTACCTGACACAGGACATTGGGCATCTTGGTCTTCCTAAGCTCTGTTGCAGGCGAGAGGTCTCTAAACCTCCTTTAAAGCCCCAGAGTGCACTGGCTATTGCTTTCCTCCCCTCCACCCCCACCCCCCCGCTTAGGCAGGCAAGAGTATCTCTAGGAAGGGTTCTGAACCTCTCCCCACAATCTTTATCAAGTGGTCGCTCTAGGAAAAAAACAAAAACCAAAAACCAAAAACACATCCATCTTTAGGAGAGACTTTGATCATCTGCATTCCCAGAAATCTAACCTTAGGGTTAGAGTTAGGGGTTAGGGATAGGGTTGGGTTAAGGTTAGGGTTAGGGTTTAGGGTTTAGGGTTAGGGATTAGGGTTAGGGTTAGGGATAGGGTTGGGTTAGGGTTAGGGTTAGGGTTAGGGTTAAGGGTTAGGGTTAGGGTTAGGGTTTAGGGTTTAGGGTTAGGGTTGGTTTAGGGTTAGGGGTTAGGGTTAGGGATAGGGATAGGGTTGGGTTGGGTTAAGGTTAGGGTTAGGGTTAGGGTTTAGGGTTAGGGACAGGGTTGGGTTAGGGTTAGGGTTAAAGGTTAGGGTTAGGGTTAGGGTTAGGGTTAGGGTTAGGGTTAGGGTTAGGGTTAGGGTTAGGGTTAGGGTTAGGGTTAGGGTTAGTGCAGGCAGCCCATGCAGACTGCTCAGGCCCGAGTTTGCCATGTTCTCCCCGAGTTGCACTGCTCGTAAGTAGAGCAGGGAAGTATTTGATTCATGGTAGCTCTAGGCAGAAAAGCTCCACAGGGCTTTGCCTCCCCTCTACAGCGATTCATACTGAGCCGTCCAAGCCTGTTCCTTCACCCCACTTCTCCAGTTCTCGCCTGTTTGCACTGCTGTGGCTTGGTTGCCCGTAGGCCATTAGTGCACAGTCTGTGGCGCCTTGGAGCACCGAATACTGCATCGTGGAGGCAGATGAGGAGCCCCAGTCGGAGAGGCAACCCTCCCCGCAAACCGTTGCCTCTTGCTGACCAGAACGGACCAGGAATGCCCGTTTTTCTGAAATCTCTGTTGGACTAAAACTTGGACCTGAGCCTTCCAAATGCTCGGCGGCCCTTTCTCAAGAACACTTTGGCCACAGAGCGGGACCCTGTTCAGCCCTGGAACTCTCGGCAGCCAGGAAAGAGGGCGCAGAGGAGTGACATGGTGTCAGCCAGCAACTTCTCTCCCGCCCAGCTTCTCTCTGGGCCTTGCTGGCCAGAGAAGCCCAGCAACCTCTGGGAAATGCGCCTTTCCCTCTGTTCCTGCGTGACAATGTTGCCTTGCCAGTCCTTTACCTTGAAGGACTGGAGACTGCTGCTTGAGGCCAGCCACTCCCTGGGAGAAGGAACTGTTGCGAGTTGTGTTTCCTGGTTCCTCTTGTTCCCCCAGGGGAGACGTGTGCTTTGCTGTGGCGGGAAGCTTCCTGCAGCAATGCCACTCGTGTATCTGCGTGTCAGAAGCTGTGCCTCTGTTTCTGCAGCTGTGTCTTGAAGAGGGGTCAGACACATGGCCACTTTCTTTGCCCCCCCGCTGGCACCACTGCTGCTCCCAGCACAGTGGCCTCACAGTCCTCAGCCCCATCCACTTCATGGAGGGAGCTGGAGACCATTTGGGAAGGCCAATGCTGTCCACACTCCAGTGCTCAATAGCACTGCAGCGCGCCGTGCAGCCCTTTCTATTCGGAAAGGCAAATGGATGTTCACCTCTGAAATAGCACTCTCCACCATACACACGTTCCTCCAAAGCTGTCTTGCTAGAGCCATGCTCTCTCTAATAAACTCTGAAAAGGTAAAAACCTTAGGATTCTCTTAGGACACTGTCGGGCAAGTACTGTGATTCCTCAGATGCTGACGCCGGCCACTTGGACCGTGTGGCAGTTAAACGGCCTGCCCGAGCTTCCCAGGCCAGCAGAAGTGTACCAAAGGCTCCGGTCCCTACACGCCGAGAGCAGCGCTGTGTCGCGAAGGGAAGTTGTCACTGCAGGCTTGGGAAGGGGTTGTCAGGCGGGAGAGGGGAAAGGCAGCGTGAGCCCTGGGAGAGGCTGCCGCCCACCACGTGGCACCACGGTCCTTGGGTGGGAAGGGCAGGCTGATGTCATCTGGCCTTGTCTGGAAGGAGCCTTGGAGCAGGAAGGCTCTTGCCTTGCCAGGAAGCCCAGAGCCCCCCTCCCCCGCCCGCCCGCCCCCCCAGCCCCCCTCCCCCGCTAACAGTGTGTGCAGAAGAGGAGAGGAAGGTGACGTCCCCTCAGCCCAAGACACCACGGGCTCACAGCCACAGGGGCGGCTGTTACTTTGGCGCCTCTGCCTCAGCCAACCCTTCAGCGGTCCCAGAAAGACCCTCTGTCTGCGTAGCGGCGAGCTGCTGCCCCTGTGCTCCTCAGCATCGTGGTGAGAACGAGACAGCAAGGGCATGTGAAGCTGCAGAGGGGATTCGTGGCCCCCAGTCTCTCGGTCGCCACTGCTCCCAGCAGAAAGAGGGAAGAGCCCAAGAGCTGGTGACGCAGAAGCTCTACGGGCTGGAAAAGCTGGTGCTTGCCCTGCACGACCTGACTGATGCAGAAGGCCGAGCAGAAGCAGCCGCAGCCCTGGCTGTCTCTGAGGTTGTCGAGAGGCGCCGCCATGAAGCTCAGCACGCTTCTTGGGCGCCCAGAGTCACAGCCAGAGCAGCCTCCGCCTCCAATTGCAGCTGGGCGACAGAGGCACTTTCGCTCGGAGGAACAACACTTTGTTCAGGCTGTCCAAGAGCTGGGGGCAGCGCTTCCTTCTTCTCTGGCATGGCCTTCATGGAAGCAGGTGGCGTGCGAGGGCGACGTGCTTCCGCACAGTCGGCCTCGGCAGTCCCTGTGCCTGAATGGGCAACAGCGTTTGGAGGGGCTGGAGGCGCTGGCCCCATGGAGCTGAGGCTGCTGCAGCCCCAGCTCCCAGCTCCCAGCTCCCAGCTCCCAGCTCCCAGCTCCAGGCAGCAGCCAGGCTGAGCAGCTAGAGGCACGCACGCACAAAATGCGCCCACACCTATACACGGCCCGTCTCCACGGGGCTGGCCCCACAGATAAACACACACTTGGCTCAGGTGCCCTGGTCCGCCCAGGAGCTAACTCGCACACCCTCACTCTCTCCAGTCTCCGGCCCACACGGCCACCTCGAGGCCATCATCAAAGCTTCTTAGCCTACTCGCTGGCCGGGCTGCCTTGAAATTTGCTAGCAATCACCCCCTGGCAAGCTGCCCCTCACGCGCTTCAGGGGCTGCGCCAGAGACGCACGGGGACCCTGGCCCCTGGTGTGACTCCCGTGGCTGGCACGTGCCCCTCCGTCCACACGCAGGCACACACAACAGAGAGTCTCCTCACCCAGGAAACTAGTTAGAAAGAGCGTTTAATGGGAAGACGGGAGCGGGGCCTCTCACAGCTTCCAGGCCGCCAGAGTCTCCTACTTCTTGGGCTCTTTCCACCAATTGCTCCGCTTCCTTTTCTTCCGTCCGCACGCCTTCACAGCTGCAGGTTTCCAGGAGTTCTTGTTCTGGTGCCACAGGCTCTTCTTCAGCTAGGCTGCTGTGTGTTTCGCGTTGCTTCGGGCTTCTGTCAGGCAGCACAGTGCTCCCAGGCTCCGTGCTAGCCAGGCCTGCTGATGCGAAGGCAGACAGGTCTGCTCCTTCAAGCTGTGGTGGGGGCGGCAGGCACAGGGCCTGGGCAGTGCCCACTGAGGACGGCCTCTTCCATTTGGCTCCCCTCACTATTGCCCCTGCGGGAGGCTGTTTCGGTGTGCAGGACGGCACCTTGCATTTTGCCGCCTGCGCTCTCCTCCCTCTGCGGAAGCACTGCTGCTGTTGTTCTTTCTAGGCTGTTGGGCTCCCAGATGGGCCCTGCGCCTTTTGCAGTCATCTGCGCACAAGCCCCCTCGCTCACACTCTGCCCAGCCGCTGCAGCTGCTTCTGAGCCGGTTGTTTCTGGCGGGAGGGCAGAGGCTTGGCTCTCCTTCTGCACGGGCAGCTCAGCAGCAGGCACTTCTGGGCTTAGCAATGAAGGGCGCCCAGGCTCGCCGGCCTCTCCCGGGGCAGGCGCCTCACTAGGCACTCCCGGAGCCCACGCTTGCTCGGAGGAGTGCAAGGCAGGAGTTTGCTCTTCTGCCTCAGGTGTGCCAGGGACCTCACCGACAACTGCTCCTGCGCCCTCTGCTCCCTCGGGGAGGGGGTCACTCTCGCCTTCCAGCTGCACAGGCATCTCAGCCGCTGCCGTGCCCGCAGGCCCCAAGGCAGAGGCGCCGCCTTCGTCCACGTTTTGCGCCTGGGGAGAACGGGAGCACAAAGTGTGAAGAAGGCACACGCAGCTGGAGAAACGAAGGGCAGCCAAAAAGAAGGGGCAGGCGGCAGCACCCACGCCAAAGACCAAGCCAGGAAGAGATGCTGCTGGCAAGGCAGGCAAGAGGCTAGGAGCACATCAGCGCTGCCCCCCCCACCAGCCCCCCGGCCCCCCATGGCTCCTGCACATTTGAAGCGGAGGGAGTGGAGCCATTTTCTGACCTCCCTTTGCAGAGGTGCCTCAGCCACCACTGCCTCTCTGCCTGCGACGGAAGGTACCATCAGGTATGTGCCCCACAGTAGCGCATCATCTCTCCCGTCGCACTGCTCTGGGCAGGAGCCTGAACGGCAACTGCTGCTGCACCTCCGCAGTCAAAAACACCACCTCCTCCCTCCTTTCCTGCAGGAAGTGTAGCCACCTCACTGTGCACGCGCGCGCCTCAGCGGCAGCTGCTGCCACACATTGGTTGCCATCGGCACAGTCACCCTGGTAGGCCAGCCAGACTTCCTTAGAGTCTTGCCTTTCCGGCCTGGAAAGCATTCCAATGCTTTGCAAGGGCCTTTCGGGCCGGCCTGCGTGCCTCTTCAGGACTCCTACCTTCTCCTCTGGGGCTTGCTTCTCCCTCTCCTCCAGGTGCTGTGGCTCAGCACAGCCTGCACAAGGCAGGTCCCCATCCGCAGCCTCAAGGGGCTGCAGCTTGGCCAGCGCTTCCTCTTCTTCCCGCATGATGGCCACACAAGCTTTCTCCAGCACTTCCTCAATCAAGTCTTCCACCATGGGCTGGAGCTCAGCATCCAAGTGGCACTGGCACAGCTGGGCGGGCGTCAGTGGAACAGGGAGAAAGCACCGGAGAGCACTGTCATTCTTAGCCTCTTAGCAAGGAGAAAGGAGGAGGAGCAAAGCACTTGTGCTGAAGGCAGTGCTGGCCACTGCAGGGGGCGGCCCCCTAGGGCAGCTGTCGCAGGAAGCACAAGCACAGCCGCGGGCTACAGGACGAGTGGGCCGGCGGGAGATGGAGCCTGTCGCATGGGCGCGGCAACTCAACAGACCTCCTCACAGGTCTCCTCCTCCTTGGCAGCCGCCAGGAAGAGGCAGAGCGCTCCCCGGCACCTCCTGCCTGCTCCTCTAGGTCTTGCCAGCCCCGCTCAGCCTGCATGCTAGCGCTATGGGGGAGAGCCTGCCCCAGCGCTGTAATCTGGAGCTGAAAGCAGCACGGCCACCGCCATCTGCACCTTGCGCGGTGCTGCCGCTCACCTCGCAGCAGACGGAGGAAACCACGGGCTTTTGCTTTCTCTGAGGAGAAGGTGCCCGACGGTGCTGCTCAGTCCACTGTCTCGATGGCTTTGGCCCCTGCCAAAAGTGCCCGGGAGCCCTGGGCACAGCCCGGCTGCTGCCAGCCATGCCCGGCCCTTCCTGCCCGCGGCTGCCCACAGTCGCCTGCCAAGGGCTCTGCCCGCTCCCGGGCAATGGCAGGCAGTGGGCAGCCCCGGGCTGCTGCCCCGCTGCTGCCAGCCGGCCCGCTCCTCCACGCTGCACCCCACCGGGCCCGGCGCACCTCCCGGGGAGCCGCCCGCCCTCTGCTGCAACACCTCCCACCAACACTCAGCAAGGGCCCCGCCCAGAGGGAGCCACCGCTTACCTCCACCAAAACCAACGTCTCCACGCTCTTGGCTGTCAGCGCCACCGACTAGGCAAGAGAACAAAGAGCCAACGTGAGCAACTTGTGGCAGGGGCTGTTTCCGAAGGCCCACTTGCTCTCTGGGTGCAGCGGAAACCCCGGGCACACTTACCAGATTGTAGAAGCCGACCACCTCGACGAGACGCCGAATGGAGGCCAGTCGGGTGACCCTGGGCTCCTGGGCTCCTCGGCTTTGCCTGGCCACAGGGCGGAGGCAAGGCAAGAGCTCTGTCACAGCCAGACCTCTCTCCCTCTCTCCCCTGCAAGCAGCCCACGCTTCCACAGCACCCTGGCAGTGGGGTTACTTTGCAAGCGCAAGGCTCAGCAACTCGCACCGTCCGGCCCAGTGCAGGGGGCGCCCCTTTCCCCCAGCGACAGTGCGGGCAGAGCTGCCCCTGGAGATCTCCACCCACCGCCTTCAGCCTTGTCTCGGCAGGTGGAATTCCCTGGCAAGGCTTACCTGAGGAGCTGGTCGAGCCAGAGCTCCTTCACCTCCTGCGCCCTGCAGAGAGAAGGAGAAAGAGCCTCACACCTCGCTGCTCCTCATCCTGCGGAGTGACGTGGGCCCCACACACATGCCCGCGCGCGCCCTGGCCCTGGGGAGAGTGCCCGGGCCAGGCTCGAGCCTCGTGGGGCAGCACAGGCACTCGCCACAAGTTCTGCCTTCCTCAGGCCTTGCAGAGGAGCTACTACTTGTCTTTCTGGCCCCTTCTCTTCTCGCCTTCCCTCACTTGAGGAGAGCAAAAGCCCTTGGAGCCCTTTGGCAGGGGAAAGAGGAGACAGGTGCCAGGGGCGAGTGCCCTGGCAGGGCGATGCGGCAAGGGGGCTGCAGCGTGAGGTGTTCGCAAGGGACAATCTCTGTGGCGCACAGTGGAGCCGGGGGGCCCGCGAGAGCCTCTGCCTTGCCTACAGACTTGTGGCAAGAGCCTGCCCCTCTGTGGCAGCTCCGGCCCTCCTGCCAAGGAGCTTGCTCCCCTGCCTTCCCAGGAAGGCTCACGGCTCTGCCTCCGTCCGCGGGCAAGCAGCAGCCCCGGCGCCCCAGGCGCGCCTCTTCCCACCTGCCCAAACTCAGGGGGTCCTGCTCGGAAAGCAAAGCGCGGCCTCTACTCTCACCCGCCCAGCCTGGCCGGAGCCCCAGCAAGCCCGCCGAGGCCTGAAGGCGAGCCCGGTGGCCGGCACCCGCCACCGCCAAACTCCCTGGGCCCAAGACTCACCCAAAAGTCACCATGCACACGTTGGTGGGCCAGGCGAGGAGGAGGGTGTTGCTGCACTTGATGCCCAGCTCCTCCTCCACTTGCTTAGGCGCACCTGCCGCCTCGTCCTCGCCGCACACCACCCACAGCTCGCTGAGAGGCACCCGGTGCTTCAGCCAGAAGGTGGAGCCCCATCTGCAGGGCAGGAGAGCAGGGAGTGAGTTGCAGCTGGCCCTTGTGGTGGGGGCAGCCCCAGCAGTCGTGCAGGCAGAGCCACTTCCCAGGGGCAGAGCCTTGGGGCGGCCCCCCCGAGCCTCCCAGAGAGGCAGACAGGAGCCTCAGTGCCCGGCCTCCCAGAGAGGGCGCTGCCGACAAGGCGTTGCTGCGTCAGGGGCCGCTGCTCAGGAGGCGCCAACCACAAGGCTGTCCTTTTCCTCTGACACCTCCCCGAATTAAAGGCACACTGGCTCTGCCCCTGCAGCTTAGGGACAGTGCCCTGCAGGGCACTGCAGGTGGTTTGGACCACGAGTGCTCGTGGGGAGCAAAGGGCATGGCCAGAGCGGACGCTCAGGGAGGACAGGAGGAGGACGGCCGCCTTGTGGACGACGTGCCTGGGGCTTTTGGATGCTGGAAGCTTTGCCAAGCCGCGTTTGGCAGTGCTGGTACTTGCTGCAGGCAGCAGCTGTTCCGGGAGGAGCAAAGGCCAAGAGCTTGGCTCAGAGCCCTTCTGCTGCCCAGCTGTGGCCACCTCCGTTGGCATGCGGGCTGACAGGAAAGCACGCGCCGCCTTGCTGTTGCGGCCCTGCCAGAGTTAAAATGAAGCAGGCCGTGGCCGCTGCGGGCCGGTGGCTGTGCAGGCAGCCCCTAGGAGGCACTCTCCGCTGCCGCGGGAGCTGCTCAGGGCAGGAGCGGCGCCCTGCGGCTGCTGGCAGAGGCCGCGGCGCGCAGGAAGGGCGGCTCTGCTTGCCGTTCTTACTTGCAGCTGGCAACAGCCACGGCGTCTGGGAAGAGCAGCAGGTGCCTCTGCTTCGTGCGCTGGCGGCGCGTCACGGCCACGCGTTCGCTGAGGAGCAGCTGGGGGCTCCTGCTGGACACGAAGAGGCTCGGCGGCTGCTGGGGCTGGGAGGCTTCGCTCCGCGAGGCGGGCGCGAGGCGGGCGCGAGGAGCCCCCCGGCGAAGGCCCCTGGGCCATGCCTGCGTGCTGGCAGCGGGGCTGGCAGCACCCGTCCTGCTGCAGCAGTTGGCCTGGCCCATGGTGCCGCGAGGGGCCCCTGAAGCAGCGTCCCTGTGCCTGGCAGTGCCGCTGGGCTGGGAGCCTCTGTCTCCCCACGCTGCCCCGCGCTGGCACAGAGCCGCACTGGGGGACGGAGGCTGCTGGCCGTGGCCGAGGTCACTGTGGGTGCCACGGCGGCACGTTGTGATGCGGCGCCTGGGCCACGGGGTACCTCCGGGCGGGGGGGGGGCGGGGGCAGGGGGCACGGGCAGGGCTCTTCCCAGCCACCCGCTGCCTCCGACGCCCCACCATTTCCTTTGCTCACAGGCAGCGGTTGAACTGCTTCCAATGGTCTCGCCTTTTCCTTCTTGCCTGTCAAGCTCAGTCCAACCCACTGAAAAGCCTCTGTCAAAGCCACAGCCGAAGAGCGTGGCGCACATGCTTCGTCCAAGGCTTCTGCATCTGCTTACGTACCTGCAGAGCCTCTTCTCCAGCAGCTTCACCATCCTTGCTGCTGCAGCCAGAGGGACTTGGCTCCCTCATTAGGGCCCCTTCCTGCAAGCTTGCCCTCCACTGCTCTCTTTCTCCCACTGAACTCGGAACCCTTCCGAGCAGTCCTCTCTCATCCTTCTGCCTCTCCAGAACAACAGGGAGGCTGCTGATCGCACCCGAGGTGATGTGCTGGTGGAGCTTTCGTATGCTCCTGAGGGTGCCTGAAACACCCATCATGTCTGTCTTTGCCTTTGCTCTACGGCTGTAGACATCTGTGCTTGCCCCGCAGTTACCTGACACAGGACATTGGGCATCTTGGTCTTCCTAAGCTCTGTTGCAGGCGAGAGGTCTCTAAACCTCCTTTAAAGCCCCAGAGTGCACTGGCTATTGCTTTCCTCCCCTCCACCCCCACCCCCCCGCTTAGGCAGGCAAGAGTATCTCTAGGAAGGGTTCTGAACCTCTCCCCACAATCTTTATCAAGTGGTCGCTCTAGGAAAAAAACAAAAACCAAAAACCAAAAACACATCCATCTTTAGGAGAGACTTTGATCATCTGCATTCCCAGAAATCTAACCTTAGGGTTAGGGTTAGGGGTTAGGGATAGGGTTGGGTTAAGGTTAGGGTTAGGGTTAGGGTTAAGGGTTAGGGTTAGGGTTAGGGTTTAGGGTTTAGGGTTAGGGTTGGTTTAGGGTTAGGGGTTAGGGTTAGGGTTAGGGTTAGGGATAGGGTTGGGTTAAGGTTAGGGTTAGGGTTAGGGTTTAGGGTTAGGGACAGGGTTAGGTTAGGGTTAGGGTTAAAGGTTAGGGTTAGGGTTAGGGTTAGGGTTAGGGTTAGGGTTAGGGTTAGGGTTAGGGTTAGGGTTAGTGCAGGCAGCCCATGCAGACTGCTCAGGCCCGAGTTTGCCATGTTCTCCCCGAGTTGCACTGCTCGTAAGTAGAGCAGGGAAGTATTTGATTCATGGTAGCTCTAGGCAGAAAAGCTCCACAGGGCTTTGCCTCCCCTCTACAGCGATTCATACTGAGCCGTCCAAGCCTGTTCCTTCACCCCACTTCTCCAGTTCTCGCCTGTTTGCACTGCTGTGGCTTGGTTGCCCGTAGGCCATTAGTGCACAGTCTGTGGCGCCTTGGAGCACCGAATACTGCATCGTGGAGGCAGATGAGGAGCCCCAGTCGGAGAGGCAACCCTCCCCGCAAACCGTTGCCTCTTGCTGACCAGAACGGACCAGGAATGCCCGTTTTTCTGAAATCTCTGTTGGACTAAAACTTGGACCTGAGCCTTCCAAATGCTCGGCGGCCCTTTCTCAAGAACACTTTGGCCACAGAGCGGGACCCTGTTCAGCCCTGGAACTCTCGGCAGCCAGGAAAGAGGGCGCAGAGGAGTGACATGGTGTCAGCCAGCAACTTCTCTCCCGCCCAGCTTCTCTCAGGGCCTTGCTGGCCAGAGAAGCCCAGCAACCTCTGGGAAATGCGCCTTTCCCTCTGTTCCTGCGTGACAATGTTGCCTTGCCAGTCCTTTACCTTGAAGGACTGGAGACTGCTGCTTGAGGCCAGCCACTCCCTGGGAGAAGGAACTGTTGCGAGTTGTGTTTCCTGGTTCCTCTTGTTCCCCCAGGGGAGACGTGTGCTTTGCTGTGGCCGGAAGCTTCCTGCAGCAATGCCACTCGTGCATCTGCGTGTCAGAAGCTGTGCCTCTGTTTCTGCAGCTGTGTCTTGAAGAGGGGTCAGACACATGGCCACTTTCTTTGCCCCCCCACTGGCACCACTGCTGCTCCCAGCACAGTGGCCTCACAGTCCTCAGCCCCATCCACTTCATGGAGGGAGCTGGAGACCATTTGCGAAGGCCAATGCTGTCCACACTCCAGTGCTCAATAGCACTGCAGCGCGCCGTGCAGCCCTTTCTATTCGGAAAGGCAAATGGATGTTCACCTCTGAAATAGCACTCTCCACCATACACACGTTCCTCCAAAGCTGTCTTGCTAGAGCCATGCTCTCTCTAATAAACTCTGAAAAGGTAAAAACCTTAGGATTCTCTTAGGACACTGTCGGGCAAGTACTGTGATTCCTCAGATGCTGACGCCGGCCACTTGGACCGTGTGGCAGTTAAACGGCCTGCCCGAGCTTCCCAGGCCAGCAGAAGTGTACCAAAGGCTCCGGTCCCTACACGCCGAGAGCAGCGCTGTGTCGCGAAGGGAAGTTGTCAGTGCAGGCTTGGGAAGGGGTTGTCAGGCGGGAGAGGGGAAAGGCAGCGTGAGCCCTGGGAGAGGCTGCCGCCCACCACGTGGCACCACGGTCCTTGGGTGGGAAGGGCAGGCTGATGTCATCTGGCCTTGTCTGGAAGGAGCCTTGGAGCAGGAAGGCTCTTGCCTTGCCAGGAAGCCCAGAGCCCCCCTCCCCCGCCCGCCCGCCCCCCCAGCCCCCCTCCCCCGCTAACAGTGTGTGCAGAAGAGGAGAGGAAGGTGACGTCCCCTCAGCCCAAGACACCACGGGCTCACAGCCACAGGGGCGGCTGTTACTTTGGCGCCTCTGCCTCAGCCAACCCTTCAGCGGTCCCAGAAAGACCCTCTTCTTGGGCGCCCAGAGTCACAGCCAGAGCAGCCTCCGCCTCCAATTGCAGCTGGGCGACAGAGGCACTTTCGCTTGGAGGAACAACACTTTGTTCAGGTTGTCCAAGAGCTGGGGGCAGCGCTTCCTTCTTCTCTGGCATGGCCTTCATGGAAGCAGGTGGCATGCGAGGGTGACGTGCTTCCGCACAGTCGGCCTCGGCAGTCCCTGTGCCTGAATGGGCAACAGCGTTTGGAGGGGCTGGAGGCGCTGGCCCCATGGAGCTGAGGCTGCTGCAGCCCCAGCTCCCAGCTCCCAGCTCCCAGCTCCCAGCTCCCAGCTCCAGGCAGCAGCCAGGCTGAGCAGCTAGAGGCACGCACGCACAAAATGCGCCCACACCTATACACGGCCCGTCTCCACGGGGCTGGCCCCACAGATAAACACACACTTGGCTCAGGTGCCCTGGTCCGCCCAGGAGCTAACTCGCACACCCTCACTCTCTGCAGTCTCCGGCCCACACGGCCACCTCGAGGCCATCATCAAAGCTTCTTAGCCTACTCGCTGGCCGGGCTGCCTTTGAATTTGCTAGCAATCACCCCCTGGCAAGCTGCCCCTCACGCGCTCCAGGGGCTGCGCCAGAGACGCACGGGGACCCTGGCCCCTGGTGTGACTCCCGTGGCTGGCACGTGCCCCTCCGTCCACACGCAGGCACACACAACAGAGAGTCTCCTCACCCAGGAAACTAGTTAGAAAGAGCGTTTAATGGGAAGACGGGAGCGGGGCCTCTCACAGCTTCCAGGCCGCCAGAGTCTCCTACTTCTTGGGCTCTTTCCACCAATTGCTCCGCTTCCTTTTCTTCCGTCCGCACGCCTTCACAGCTGCAGGTTTCCAGGAGTTCTTGTTCTGGTGCCACAGGCTCTTCTTCAGCTAGGCTGCTGTGTGTTTCGCGTTGCTTCGGGCTTCTGTCAGGCAGCACAGTGCTCCCAGGCTCCGTGCTAGCCAGGCCTGCTGATGCGAAGGCAGACAGGTCTGCTCCTTCAAGCTGTGGTGGGGGCGGCAGGCACAGGGCCTGGGCAGTGCCCACTGAGGACGGCCTCTTCCATTTGGCTCCCCTCACTATTGCCCCTGCGGGAGGCTGTTTCGGTGTGCAGGACGGCACCTTGCATTTTGCCGCCTGCGCTCTCCTCCCTCTGCGGAAGCACTGCTGCTGTTGTTCTTTCTAGGCTGTTGGGCTCCAAGATGGGCCCTGCGCCTTTTGCAGTCATCTGCGCACAAGCCCCCTCGCTCACACTCTGCCCAGCCGCTGCAGCTGCTTCTGAGCCGGTTGTTTCTGGCGGGAGGGCAGAGGCTTGGCTCTCCTTCTGCACGGGCAGCTCAGCAGCAGGCACTTCTGGGCTTAGCAATGAAGGGCGCCCAGGCTCGCCGGCCTCTCCCGGGGCAGGCGCCTCACTAGGCACTCCCGGAGCCCACGCTTGCTCGGAGGAGTGCAAGGCAGGAGTTTGCTCTTCTGCCTCAGGTGTGCCAGGGACCGCACCGACAACTGCTCCTGCGCCCTCTGCTCCCTCGGGGAGGGGGTCACTCTCGTCTTCCAGCTGCACAGGCATCTCAGCCGCTGCCGTGCCCGCAGGCCCCAAGGCAGAGGCGCCGCCTTCGTCCACGTTTTGCGCCTGGGGAGAACGGGAGCACAAAGTGTGAAGAAGGCACACGCAGCTGGAGAAACAAAGGGCAGCCAAAAAGAAGGGGCAGGCGGCAGCACCCACGCCAAAGACCAAGCCAGGAAGAGATGCTGCTGGCAAGGCAGGCAAGAGGCTAGGAGCACATCAGCGCCGCCCCCCCACCAGCCCCCCCGGCCCCCCATGGCTCCTGCACATTTGAAGCGGAGGGAGTGGAGCCATTTTCTGACCTCCCTTTGCAGAGGTGCCTCAGCCACCACTGCCTCTCTGCCTGCGACGGAAGGTACCATCAGGTATGTGCCCCACAGTAGCGCATCATCTCTCCCGTCGCGCTGCTCTGGGCAGGAGCCTGAACGGCAACTGCTGCTGCACCTCCGCAGTCAAAAACACCACCTCCTCCCTCCTTTCCTGCAGGAAGTGTAGCCACCTCACTGTGCACGCGCGCGCCTCAGCGGCAGCTGCTGCCACACATTGGTTGGCATCGGCACAGTCACCCTGGTAGGCCAGCCAGACTTCCTTAGAGTCTTGGCTTTCCGGCCTGGAAAGCATTCCAATGCTTTGCAAGGGCCTTTCGGGCCGGCCTGCGTGCCTCTTCAGGACTCCTACCTTCTCCTCTGGGGCTTGCTTCTCCCTCTCCTCCAGGTGCTGTGGCTCAGCACAGCCTGCACAAGGCAGGTCCCCATCCGCAGCCTCAAGGGGCTGCAGCTTGGCCAGCGCTTCCTCTTCTTCCCGCTCGATGGCCACACAAGCTTTCTCCAGCACTTCCTCAATCAAGTCTTCCACCATGGGCTGGAGCTCAGCATCCAAGTCGCACTGGCACAGCTGGGCGGGCGTCAGTGGAACAGGGAGAAAGCACCGGAGAGCACTGTCATTCTTAGCCTCTTAGCAAGGAGAAAGGAGGAGGAGCAAAGCACTTGTGCTGAAGGCAGTGCTGGCCACTGCAGGGGGCGGCCCCCTAGGGCAGCTGTCGCAGGAAGCACAAGCACAGCCGCGGGCTACAGGACGAGTGGGCCGGCGGGAGATGGAGCCTGTCGCATGGGCGCGGCAACTCAACAGACCTCCTCACAGGTCTCCTCCTCCTTGGCAGCCGCCAGGAAGAGGCAGAGCGCTCCCCGGCACCTCCTGCCTGCTCCTCTAGGTCTTGCCAGCCCCGCTCAGCCTGCATGCTAGCGCTATGGGGGAGAGCCTGCCCCAGCGCTGTAATCTGGAGCTGAAAGCAGCCCGGCCACCGCCATCTGCAGAAGCACCTTGCGCGGTGCTGCCGCTCACCTCGCAGCAGACAGAGGAAACCACGGGCTTTTGCTTTCTCTGAGGAGAAGGTGCCCGACGGTGCTGCTCAGTTTTGCATGAGCAAGTGAGCTGTGCCCACTGTGCAGGGGACAGTGCTTGGGGAGAGGGCTTGCGGCCTGGAGTAGGGCCCGGCCTACCTCTCCTTGTCCTCCTTGTGTGGCCACATCTCTTCCTCGTGCTGTTTTGGCAGAGCGGGGCGAGCGGGGTGTGGCCGCAAGTGCAGCTTCCTGACTGGCCCCGTGCACCACTGCTGCGCACTGCCGAGGCTCTTCTGCGTGCAGCTCTGGGAAGCAAAAGCAGGAGGACTGCTGCAGCCTGCATGCTGTTCAGCTTTCCACCGGAAGGCATGCTTTTTACAGCTACGATTCAGCGGGGCAAACTGTCTCCACGCGGTGGGCAGCAAAAGGACTGCTGCGCAGGAAAGCAACAAGCCCCAACTCCAGAGGCCCACCAGCTTTGGCTGGGGCTCAGCCCTTGCAGCCCCCGCTCTCCACAGTGTCTGGAAGGGAAGTCTACCTCTCGGGCTCGTCCCGCAGAGACAATTGACCGCGGTCAGGAAAGGAGGGCCAGGGCATCCCCCGGATTATCAGCATTTGTCAGTGGGAAGGGGAAGAGACCAAAACTTCCACAGCAGGCAACCTCCTTGCTTGCCCGCCCTACGGGACTCCCTGGCAAAAAGCCGCTGTGCGCGTTGTTGGAAGCAGTGCAGGTGGCTCAGCGGGGCTGCAGCAGAGGGAACGCTCCGAAAGCCACGACCACATGTGTCTAGCCTGTGCTGCAGCCGTCTGCCCGGTTTGCAAGACAGCCCAGCCGGAAATGATTTCCAGGGCCAAAACCTTCGGCCCTGTGCCCATGGTGAGGCCACTGCCCGCTTTCACACTCTTCCTGCAAAGACATGCTCTCTGCTTTCCTATTCACCAGCAGGTGGGGTTTTTCGGATGCCTCTCTGAAGAGCAGCCTGGGAGAGCCACCTGCTCGCACGCTCCTGCTAAAGCAAGGAGTCCAAGAACGTGTCTTGACACTACCTGGAGGGGGAGAGCCAGGAAAGCCTCCGCCATCCTGAACTCTGGCTGATGCTACCAAGCTCAACATTGACTACGCTGTGCAGGTGCCTCTGGGCGAGCCAGTTTTTGGTTTGGGGATGAAAGTCAAGGCCGTGCAACCGCCTACCTGTCTGCCCTTTGGCGTGCTTTCTGGCTGCCGCAGGCGCGGGTGTTGGGGGCCGCATCCGCCTCTGCACTCGCACTCCAGCCAGTCGTCGTCCCACTGCTTCTCGCTGGCTCGCAATCTCCCGCCAGCCAGGCTGGGCAGCAGGGAGGGCAAGCATGTCACAAGAGACTTGCTATGCAACTGCCACGGCTTTCTCTCCGGGGCTAAGGAAGACTTGCTGCTTGCCTCCTGCAAACCTGCCCTTTCCTTTGGCTCGTCAGCGCCCTGACCCTGACGAGGCGGCTCTCGGCTCTGTAGCCCACAGGGCTGGTGCTGTAGGCAGCGCCCCAGGCGCTGCCCGCCAGGCACCCAGCCCAGGGCCCTTTCAGGCTGCTGGGGCAGCCACAAAAGGCACAGCCCCACACAAGGCACCCAAACGTGGCGGAGAGGGGACAGGCCGCCCTCCCGTGCTCTCCTGCGCCACTGGCCAGTTCCTCCCAAACGCCGGCGGGGAGCAAGCGTCCACTGTCTCGATGGCTTTGGCCCCTGCCAAAAGTGCCCGGGAGCCCTGGGCACAGCCTGGCTGCTGCCAGCCATGCCCGGCCCTTCCTGCCCGCGGCTGCCCACAGTCGCCTGCCAAGGGCTCTGCCCGCTCCCGGGCAATGGCAGGCAGTGGGCAGCCCCGGGCTGCTGCCCCGCTGCTGCCAGCCGGCCCGCTCCTCCACGCTGCACCCCACCGGGCCCGGCGCACCTCCCGGGGAGCCGCCCGCCCTCTGCTGCAACACCTCCCACCAACACTCAGCAAGGGCCCCGCCCAGAGGGAGCCACCGCTTACCTCCACCAAAACCAACGTCTTCACGCTCTTGGCTGTCAGCGCCACCGACTAGGCAAGAGAACAAAGAGCCAACGTGAGCAACTTGTGGCAGGGGCTGTTTCCGAAGGCCCACTTGCTCTCTGGGTGCAGCGGAAACCCCGGGCACACTTACCAGATTGTAGAAGCCAACCACCTCGACGAGACGCCGAATGGAGGCCAGTCGGGTGACCCTGGGCTCCTGGGCTCCTCGGCTTTGCCTGGCCACAGGGCAGAGGCAAGGCAAGAGCTCTGTCACAGCCAGACCTCTCTCCCTCTCTCCCCTGCAAGCAGCCCACGCTTCCACAGCACCCTGACACAGGAGACCTTCCCGCGCTTCTCGCTGGCAGCACCGCTCTCTAACACCCCCGCGGCCTGCTGACTACGCGCCTCTTCCGCGTGGAAACGGGAAGCGGCAGCTCACAGCTCTCCATCCATGCAAGCCAGGAGCTGTGCTGAGAGCGCCGTGGCAGTGGGGTTACTTTGCAAGCGCAAGGCTGCCCCTGGAGCTCTCCACCCACCTTCAGCCTTCAGCCTTGTCTCGGCAGGTGGAATTCCCTGGCAAGGCTTACCTGAGGAGCCGGTCGAGCCAGAGCTCCTTCACCTCCTGCGCCCTGCAGAGAGAAGGAGAAAGAGCCTCACACCTCGCTGCTCCTCATCCTGCGGAGTGACGCGGGCCCCACACACATGCCCGCGCGCGCCCTGGCCCTGGGGAGAGTGCCCGGGCCAGGCTCGAGCCTCGTGGGGCAGCACAGGCACTCGCCACAAGTTCTGCCTTCCTCAGGCCTTGCAGAGGAGCTACTACTTGTCTTTCTGTCCCCTTCTCTTCTCACCTTCCCTCACTTGAGGAGAGCAAAAGCCCTTGGAGCCCTTTGGCAGGGGAAAGAGGAGACAGGTGCCAGGGGCGAGTGCCCTGGCAGGGCGATGCGGCAAGGGGGCTGCAGCGTGAGGTGTTCGCAAGGGACAATCTCTGTGGCGCACAGTGGAGCCGGGGGGCCCGCGAGAGCCTCTGCCTTGCCTACAGACTTGTGGCAAGAGCCTGCCCCTCTGTGGCAGCTCCGGCCCTCCTGCCAAGGAGCTTGCTCCCCTGCCTTCCCAGGAAGGCTCACGGCTCTGCCTCCACCCGCGGGCAAGCAGCAGCCCCGGCGCCCCAGGCGCGCCTCTTCCCGCCTGCCAAAACTCAGGGGGTCCTGCTCGGAAAGCAAAGCGCAGCCTCTACTCTCACCCGCCCAGCCTGGCCGGAGCCCCAGCAAGCCCGCCGAGGCCTGAAGGCGAGCCCGGTGGCCGGCACCCGCCACCGCCAAACTCCCTGGGCCCAAGACTCACCCAAAAGTCACCATGCACACGTTGGTGGGCCAGGCGAGGAGGAGGGTGTTGCTGCACTTGATGCCCAGCTCCTCCTCCACTTGCTTAGGCGCACCTGCCGCCTCGTCCTCGCCGCACACCACCCACAGCTCGCTGAGAGGCACCCGGTGCTTCAGCCAGAAGGTGGAGCCCCATCTGCAGGGCAGGAGAGCAGGGAGTGAGTTGCAGCTGGCCCTTGTGGTGGGGGCAGCCCCAGCAGTCGTGCAGGCAGAGCCACTTCCCAGGGGCAGAGCCTTGGGGCGGCCCCCCGAGCCTCCCAGAGAGGCAGACAGGAGCCTCAGTGCCCGGCCTCCCAGAGAGGGCGCTGCCGACAAGGCGCTGCTGCCTCAGGGGCCGCTGCTCAGGAGGCGCCAACCACAAGGCTGTCCTTTTCCTCTGACACCTCCCCGAATTAAAGGCACACTGGCTCTGCCCCTGCAGCTTAGGGACAGTGCCCTGCAGGGCACTGCAGGTGGTTTGGACCACGAGTGCTCGTGGGGAGCAAAGGGCATGGCCAGAGCGGACGCTCAGGGAGGACAGGAGGAGGACGGCCGCCTTGTGGACGACGTGCCTGGGGCTTTTGGATGCTGGAAGCTTTGCCAAGCCGCGTTTGGCAGTGCTGGTACTTGCTGCAGGCAGCAGCTGTTCCGGGAGGAGCAAAGGCCAAGAGCTTGGCTCAGAGCCCTTCTGCTGCCCAGCTGTGGCCACCTCCGTTGGCATGCGGGCTGACAGGAAAGCACGCGCCGCCTTGCTGTTGCGGCCCTGCCAGAGTTAAAATGAAGCAGGCCGTGGCCGCTGCGGGCCGGTGGCTGTGCAGGCAGCCCCTAGGAGGCACTCTCCGCTGCCGCGGGAGCTGCTCAGGGCAGGAGCGGCGCCCTGCGGCTGCTGGCAGAGGCCGCGGCGCGCAGGAAGGGCGGCTCTGCTTGCCGTTCTTACTTGCAGCTGGCAACAGCCACGGCGTCTGGGAAGAGCAGCAGGTGCCTCTGCTTCGTGCGCTGGCGGCGCGTCACGGCCACGCGTTCGCTGAGGAGCAGCTGGGGGCTCCTGCTGGACACGAAGAGGCTCGGCGGCTGCTGGGGCTGGGAGGCTTCGCTCCGCGAGGCGGGCGCGAGGCGGGCGCGAGGAGCCCCCCGGCGAAGGCCCCTGGGCCATGCCTGCGTGCTGGCAGCGCGGCTGGCAGCACCCGTCCTGCTGCAGCAGTTGGCCTGGCCCATGGTGCCGCGAGGGGCCCCTGAAGCAGCGTCCCTGTGCCTGGCAGTGCCGCTGGGCTGGGAGCCTCTGTCTCCCCACGCTGCCCCGCGCTGGCACAGAGCCGCACTGGGGGACGGAGGCTGCTGGCCGTGGCCGAGGTCACTGTGGGTGCCACGGCGGCACGTTGTGATGCGGCGCCTGGGCCACGGGGTACCTCCGGGCGGGGGGGGGGGGCGGGGGCAGGGGGCACGGGCAGGGCTCTTCCCAGCCACCCGCTGCCTCCGACGCCCCACCATTTCCTTTGCTCACAGGCAGCGGTTGAACTGCTTCCAATGGTCTCGCCTTTTCCTTCTTGCCTGTCAAGCTCAGTCCAACCCACTGAAAAGCCTCTGTCAAAGCCACAGCCGAAGAGCGTGGCGCACATGCTTCGTCCAAGGCTTCTGCATCTGCTTACGTACCTGCAGAGCCTCTTCTCCAGCAGCTTCACCATCCTTGCTGCTGCAGCCAGAGGGACTTGGCTCCCTCATTAGGGCCCCTTCCTGCAAGCTTGCCCTCCACTGCTCTCTTTCTCCCACTGAACTCGGAACCCTTCCGAGCAGTCCTCTCTCATCCTTCTGCCTCTCCAGAACAACAGGGAGGCTGCTGATCGCACCCGAGGTGATGTGCTGGTGGAGCTTTCGTATGCTCCTGAGGGTGCCTGAAACACCCATCATGTCTGTCTTTGCCTTTGCTCTACGGCTGTAGACATCTGTGCTTGCCCCGCAGTTACCTGACACAGGACATTGGGCATCTTGGTCTTCCTAAGCTCTGTTGCAGGCGAGAGGTCTCTAAACCTCCTTTAAAGCCCCAGAGTGCACTGGCTATTGCTTTCCTCCCCTCCACCCCCACCCCCCCGCTTAGGCAGGCAAGAGTATCTCTAGGAAGGGTTCTGAACCTCTCCCCACAATCTTTATCAAGTGGTCGCTCTAGGAAAAAAACAAAAACCAAAAACCAAAAACACATCCATCTTTAGGAGAGACTTTGATCATCTGCATTCCCAGAAATCTAACCTTAGGGTTAGGGTTAGGGGTTAGGGATAGGGTTGGGTTAAGGTTAGGGTTAGGGTTTAGGGTTTAGGGTTAGGGATTAGGGTTAGGGTTAGGGATAGGGTTGGGTTAGGGTTAGGGTTAGGGTTAGGGTTAAGGGTTAGGGTTAGGGTTAGGGTTTAGGGTTTAGGGTTAGGGTTGGTTTAGGGTTAGGGGTTAGGGTTAGGGTTAGGGTTAGGGATAGGGTTGGGTTAAGGTTAGGGTTAGGGTTAGGGTTTAGGGTTAGGGACAGGGTTGGGTTAGGGTTAGGGTTAAAGGTTAGGGTTAGGGTTAGGGTTAGGGTTAGGGTTAGGGTTAGGGTTAGTGCAGGCAGCCCATGCAGACTGCTCAGGCCCGAGTTTGCCACGTTCTCCCCGAGTTGCACTGCTCGTAAGTAGAGCAGGGAAGTATTTGATTCATGGTAGCTCTAGGCAGAAAAGCTCCACAGGGCTTTGCCTCCCCTCTACAGCGATTCATACTGAGCCGTCCAAGCCTGTTCCTTCACCCCACTTCTCCAGTTCTCGCCTGTTTGCACTGCTGTGGCTTGGTTGCCCGTAGGCCATTAGTGCACAGTCTGTGGCGCCTTGGAGCACCGAATACTGCATCGTGGAGGCAGATGAGGAGCCCCAGTCGGAGAGGCAACCCTCCCCGCAAACCGTTGCCTCTTGCTGACCAGAACGGACCAGGAATGCCCGTTTTTCTGAAATCTCTGTTGGACTAAAACTTGGACCTGAGCCTTCCAAATGCTCGGCGGCCCTTTCTCAAGAACACTTTGGCCACAGAGCGGGACCCTGTTCAGCCCTGGAACTCTCGGCAGCCAGGAAAGAGGGCGCAGAGGAGTGACATGGTGTCAGCCAGCAACTTCTCTCCCGCCCAGCTTCTCTCTGGGCCTTGCTGGCCAGAGAAGCCCAGCAACCTCTGGGAAATGCGCCTTTCCCTCTGTTCCTGCGTGACAATGTTGCCTTGCCAGTCCTTTACCTTGAAGGACTGGAGACTGCTGCTTGAGGCCAGCCACTCCCTGGGAGAAGGAACTGTTGCGAGTTGTGTTTCCTGGTTCCTCTTGTTCCCCCAGGGGAGACGTGTGCTTTGCTGTGGCCGGAAGCTTCCTGCAGCAATGCCACTCGTGCATCTGCGTGTCAGAAGCTGTGCCTCTGTTTCTGCAGCTGTGTCTTGAAGAGGGGTCAGACACATGGCCACTTTCTTTGCCCCCCCACTGGCACCACTGCTGCTCCCAGCACAGTGGCCTCACAGTCCTCAGCCCCATCCACTTCATGGAGGGAGCTGGAGACCATTTGCGAAGGCCAATGCTGTCCACACTCCAGTGCTCAATAGCACTGCAGCGCGCCGTGCAGCCCTTTCTATTCGGAAAGGCAAATGGATGTTCACCTCTGAAATAGCACTCTCCACCATACACACGTTCCTCCAAAGCTGTCTTGCTAGAGCCATGCTCTCTCTAATAAACTCTGAAAAGGTAAAAACCTTAGGATTCTCTTAGGACACTGTCGGGCAAGTACTGTGATTCCTCAGATGCTGACGCCGGCCACTTGGACCGTGTGGCAGTTAAACGGCCTGCCCGAGCTTCCCAGGCCAGCAGAAGTGTACCAAAGGCTCCGGTCCCTACACGCCGAGAGCAGCGCTGTGTCGCGAAGGGAAGTTGTCAGTGCAGGCTTGGGAAGGGGTTGTCAGGCGGGAGAGGGGAAAGGCAGCGTGAGCCCTGGGAGAGGCTGCCGCCCACCACGTGGCACCACGGTCCTTGGGTGGGAAGGGCAGGCTGATGTCATCTGGCCTTGTCTGGAAGGAGCCTTGGAGCAGGAAGGCTCTTGCCTTGCCAGGAAGCCCAGAGCCCCCCTCCCCCGCCCGCCCGCCCCCCCAGCCCCCCTCCCCCGCTAACAGTGTGTGCAGAAGAGGAGAGGAAGGTGACGTCCCCTCAGCCCAAGACACCACGGGCTCACAGCCACAGGGGCGGCTGTTACTTTGGCGCCTCTGCCTCAGCCAACCCTTCAGCGGTCCCAGAAAGACCCTCTTCTTGGGCGCCCAGAGTCACAGCCAGAGCAGCCTCCGCCTCCAATTGCAGCTGGGCGACAGAGGCACTTTCGCTTGGAGGAACAACACTTTGTTCAGGCTGTCCAAGAGCTGGGGGCAGCGCTTCCTTCTTCTCTGGCATGGCCTTCATGGAAGCAGGTGGCATGCGAGGGTGACGTGCTTCCGCACAGTCGGCCTCGGCAGTCCCTGTGCCTGAATGGGCAACAGCGTTTGGAGGGGCTGGAGGCGCTGGCCCCATGGAGCTGAGGCTGCTGCAGCCCCAGCTCCCAGCTCCCAGCTCCCAGCTCCCAGCTCCCAGCTCCAGGCAGCAGCCAGGCTGAGCAGCTAGAGGCACGCACGCACAAAATGCGCCCACACCTATACACGGCCCGTCTCCACGGGGCTGGCCCCACAGATAAACACACACTTGGCTCAGGTGCCCTGGTCCGCCCAGGAGCTAACTCGCACACCCTCACTCTCTGCAGTCTCCGGCCCACACGGCCACCTCGAGGCCATCATCAAAGCTTCTTAGCCTACTCGCTGGCTGGGCTGCCTTTGAATTTGCTAGCAATCACCCCCTGGCAAGCTGCCCCTCACGCGCTCCAGGGGCTGCGCCAGAGACGCACGGGGACCCTGGCCCCTGGTGTGACTCCCGTGGCTGGCACGTGCCCCTCCGTCCACACGCAGGCACACACAACAGAGAGTCTCCTCACCCAGGAAACTAGTTAGAAAGAGCGTTTAATGGGAAGACGGGAGCGGGGCCTCTCACAGCTTCCAGGCCGCCAGAGTCTCCTACTTCTTGGGCTCTTTCCACCAATTGCTCCGCTTCCTTTTCTTCCGTCCGCACGCCTTCACAGCTGCAGGTTTCCAGGAGTTCTTGTTCTGGTGCCACAGGCTCTTCTTCAGCTAGGCTGCTGTGTGTTTCGCGTTGCTTCGGGCTTCTGTCAGGCAGCACAGTGCTCCCAGGCTCCGTGCTAGCCAGGCCTGCTGATGCGAAGGCAGACAGGTCTGCTCCTTCAAGCTGTGGTGGGGGCGGCAGGCACAGGGCCTGGGCAGTGCCCACTGAGGACGGCCTCTTCCATTTGGCTCCCCTCACTATTGCCCCTGCGGGAGGCTGTTTCGGTGTGCAGGACGGCACCTTGCATTTTGCCGCCTGCGCTCTCCTCCCTCTGCGGAAGCACTGCTGCTGTTGTTCTTTCTAGGCTGTTGGGCTCCAAGATGGGCCCTGCGCCTTTTGCAGTCATCTGCGCACAAGCCCCCTCGCTCACACTCTGCCCAGCCGCTGCAGCTGCTTCTGAGCCGGTTGTTTCTGGCGGGAGGGCAGAGGCTTGGCTCTCCTTCTGCACGGGCAGCTCAGCAGCAGGCACTTCTGGGCTTAGCAATGAAGGGCGCCCAGGCTCGCCGGCCTCTCCCGGGGCAGGCGCCTCACTAGGCACTCCCGGAGCCCACGCTTGCTCGGAGGAGTGCAAGGCAGGAGTTTGCTCTTCTGCCTCAGGTGTGCCAGGGACCGCACCGACAACTGCTCCTGCGCCCTCTGCTCCCTCGGGGAGGGGGTCACTCTCGTCTTCCAGCTGCACAGGCATCTCAGCCGCTGCCGTGCCCGCAGGCCCCAAGGCAGAGGCGCCGCCTTCGTCCACGTTTTGCGCCTGGGGAGAACGGGAGCACAAAGTGTGAAGAAGGCACACGCAGCTGGAGAAACAAAGGGCAGCCAAAAAGAAGGGGCAGGCGGCAGCACCCACGCCAAAGACCAAGCCAGGAAGAGATGCTGCTGGCAAGGCAGGCAAGAGGCTAGGAGCACATCAGCGCCGCCCCCCCACCAGCCCCCCCGGCCCCCCATGGCTCCTGCACATTTGAAGCGGAGGGAGTGGAGCCATTTTCTGACCTCCCTTTGCAGAGGTGCCTCAGCCACCACTGCCTCTCTGCCTGCGACGGAAGGTACCATCAGGTATGTGCCCCACAGTAGCGCATCATCTCTCCCGTCGCGCTGCTCTGGGCAGGAGCCTGAACGGCAACTGCTGCTGCACCTCCGCAGTCAAAAACACCACCTCCTCCCTCCTTTCCTGCAGGAAGTGTAGCCACCTCACTGTGCACGCGCGCGCCTCAGCGGCAGCTGCTGCCACACATTGGTTGCCATCGGCACAGTCACCCTGGTAGGCCAGCCAGACTTCCTTAGAGTCTTGGCTTTCCGGCCTGGAAAGCATTCCAATGCTTTACAAGGGCCTTTCGGGCCGGCCTGCGTGCCTCTTCAGGACTCCTACCTTCTCCTCTGGGGCTTGCTTCTCCCCCTCCTCCAGGTGCTGTGGCTCAGCACAGCCTGCACAAGGCAGGTCCCCATCCGCAGCCTCAAGGGGCTGCAGCTTGGCCAGCGCTTCCTCTTCTTCCCGCTCGATGGCCACACAAGCTTTCTCCAGCACTTCCTCAATCAAGTCTTCCACCATGGGCTGGAGCTCAGCATCCAAGTGGCACTGGCACAGCTGGGCGGGCGTCAGTGGAACAGGGAGAAAGCACCGGAGAGCACTGTCATTCTTAGCCTCTTAGCAAGGAGAAAGGAGGAGGAGCAAAGCACTTGTGCTGAAGGCAGTGCTGGCCACTGCAGGGGGCGGCCCCCTAGGGCAGCTGTCGCAGGAAGCACAAGCACAGCCGCGGGCTACAGGACGAGTGGGCCGGCGGGAGATGGAGCCTGTCGCATGGGCGCGGCAACTCAACAGACCTCCTCACAGGTCTCCTCCTCCTTGGCAGCCGCCAGGAAGAGGCAGAGCGCTCCCCGGCACCTCCTGCCTGCTCCTCTAGGTCTTGCCAGCCCCGCTCAGCCTGCATGCTAGCGCTAAGGGTCCCGGAGAGCCTGCCCCAGCGCTGTAATCTGGAGCTGAAAGCAGCCCGGCCACCGCCATCTGCAGAAGCACCTTGCACGGTGCTGCCGCTCACCTCGCAGCAGACAGAGGAAACCACGGGCTTTTGCTTTCTCTGAGGAGAAGGTGCCCGACGGTGCTGCTCAGTTTTGCATGAGCAAGTGAGCTGTGCCCACTGTGCAGGGGACAGTGCTTGGGGAGAGGGCTTGCGGCCCGGAGTAGGGCCCGGCCTACCTCTCCTTGTCCTCCTTGTGTGGCCACATCTCTTCCTCGTGCTGTTTTGGCAGAGCGGGGCGAGCGGGGTGTGGCCGCAAGTGCAGCTTCCTGACTGGCCCCGTGCACCACTGCTGCGCACTGCCGAGGCTCTTCTGCGTGCAGCTCTGGGAAGCAAAAGCAGGAGGACTGCTGCAGCCTGCATGCTGTTCAGCTTTCCACCGGAAGGCATGCTTTTTACAGCTACGATTCAGCAGGGCAAACTGTCTCCACGCGGTGGGCAGCAAAAGGACTGCTGCGCAGGAAAGCAACAAGCCCCAACTCCAGAGGCCCACCAGCTTTGGCTGGGGCTCAGCCCTTGCAGCCCCCGCTCTCCACAGTGTCTGGAAGGGAAGTCTACCTCTCGGGCTCGTCCCGCAGAGACAATTGACCGCGCTCAGGAAAGGAGGGCCAGGGCATCCCCCGGCTTATCAGCATTTGTCAGTGGGAAGGGGAAGAGACCAAAACTTCCACAGCAGGCAACCTCCTTGCTTGCCCGCCCTACGGGACTCCCTGGCAAAAAGCCGCTGTGCGCGTTGTTGGAAGCAGTGCAGGTGGCTCAGCGGGGCTGCAGCAGAGGGAACGCTCCGAAAGCCACGACCACATCTGTCTAGCCTGTGCTGCAGCCGTCTGCCCGGTTTGCAAGACAGCCCAGCCGGAAATGATTTCCAGGGCCAAAACCTTCGGCCCTGTGCCCATGGTGAGGCCACTGCCCGCTTTCACACTCTTCCTGCAAAGACATGCTCTCTGCTTTCCTATTCACCAGCAGGTGGGGTTTTTCGGATGCCTCTCTGAAGAGCAGCCTGGGAGAGCCACCTGCTCGCACGCTCCTGCTAAAGCAAGGAGTCCAAGAACGTGTCTTGACACTACCTGGAGGGGGAGAGCCAGGAAAGCCTCCGCCATCCTGAACTCTGGCTGATGCTACCGAGCTCAACATTGACTACGCTGTGCAGGTGCCTCTGGGCGAGCCAGTTTTTGGTTTGGGGATGAAAGTCAAGGCCGTGCAGCCGCCTACCTGTCTGCCCTTTGGCGTGCTTTCTGGCTGCCGCAGGCGCGGGCGTTGGGGGCCGCATCCGCCTCTGCACTCGCACTCCGGCCAGTCGTCGTCCCACCGCTTCTCGCTGGCTCGCAATCTCCCGCCAGCCAGGCTGGGCAGCAGGGAGGGCAAGCATGTCACAAGAGACTTGCTATGCAACTGCCACGGCTTTCTCTCCGGGGCTAAGGAAGACTTGCTGCTTGCCTCCTGCAAACCTGCTCTTTCCTTTGGCTCGTCAGCGCCCTGACCCTGACGAGGCGGCTCTCAGCTCTGTAGCCCACAGGGCTGGTGCTGTAGGCAGCGCCCCAGGCGCTGCCCGCCAGGCACCCAGCCCAGGGCCCTTTCAGGCTGCTGGGGCAGCCACAAAAGGCGCAGCCCCACACAAGGCACCCAAACGTGGCGGAGAGGGGACAGGCCGCCCTCCCGCGCTCTCCTGCGCCACTGGCCAGTTCCTCCCAAACGCCGGCGCGGAGCAAGCGGCCACTGTCTCGATGGCTTTGGCCCCTGCCAAAAGTGCCCGGGAGCCCTGGGCACAGCCTGGCTGCTGCCAGCCATGCCCGGCCCTTCCTGCCCGCGGCTGCCCACAGTCGCCTGCCAAGGGCTCTGCCCGCTCCCGGGCAATGGCAGGCAGTGGGCAGCCCCGGGCTGCTGCCCCGCTGCTGCCAGCCGGCCCGCTCCTCCACGCTGCACCCCACCGGGCCCGGCGCACCTCCCGGGGAGCCGCCCGCCCTCTGCTGCAACACCTCCCACCAACACTCAGCAAGGGCCCCGCCCAGAGGGAGCCACCGCTTACCTCCACCAAAACCAACGTCTCCACGCTCTTGGCTGTCAGCGCCACCGACTAGGCAAGAGAACAAAGAGCCAACGTGAGCAACTTGTGGCAGGGGCTGTTTCCGAAGGCCCACTTGCTCTCTGGGTGCAGCGGAAACCCCGGGCACACTTACCAGATTGTAGAAGCCGACCACCTCGACGAGACGCCGAATGGAGGCCAGTCGGGTGACCCTGGGCTCCTGGGCTCCTCGGCTTTGCCTGGCCACAGGGCAGAGGCAAGGCAAGAGCTCTGTCACAGCCAGACCTCTCTCCCTCTCTCCCCTGCAAGCAGCCCACGCTTCCACAGCACCCTGACACAGGAGACCTTCCCGCGCTTCTCGCTGGCAGCACCGCTCTCTAACACCCCCGCGGCCTGCTGACTACGCGCCTCTTCCGCATGGAAACGGGAAGCGGCAGCTCACAGCTCTCCATCCATGCAAGCCAGGAGCTGTGCTGAGAGCGCCGTGGCAGTGGGGTTACTTTGCAAGCGCAAGGCTCAGCAACTCGCACCGTCCGGCCCAGTGCAGGGGGTGCCCCTTTCCCCCAGCGACAGTGCGGGCAGAGCTGCCCCTGGAGATCTCCACCCACCTTCAGCCTTCAGCCTTGTCTCGGCAGGTGGAATTCCCTGGCAAGGCTTACCTGAGGAGCCGGTCGAGCCAGAGCTCCTTCACCTCCTGCGCCCTGCAGAGAGAAGGAGAAAGAGCCTCACACCTCGCTGCTCCTCATCCTGCGGAGTGACGCGGGCCCCACACACATGCCCGCGCGCGCCCTGGCCCTGGGGAGAGTGCCCGGGCCAGGCTCGAGCCTCGTGGGGCAGCACAGGCACTCGCCACAAGTTCTGCCTTCCTCAGGCCTTGCAGAGGAGCTACTACTTGTCTTTCTGGCCCCTTCTCTTCTCGCCTTCCCTCACTTGAGGAGAGCAAAAGCCCTTGGAGCCCTTTGGCAGGGGAAAGAGGAGACAGGTGCCAGGGGCGAGTGCCCTGGCAGGGCGATGCGGCAAGGGGGCTGCAGCGTGAGGCGTTCGCAAGGGACAATCTCTGTGGCGCACAGTGGAGCCGGGGGGCCCGGGAGAGCCTCTGCCTTGCCTACGGACTTGTGGCAAGAGCCTGCCCCTCTGTGGCAGCTCCGGCCCTCCTGCCAAGGAGCTTGCTCCCCTGCCTTCCCAGGAAGGCTCACGGCTCTGCCTCCGCCCGCGGGCAAGCAGCAGCCCCGGCGCCCCAGGCGCGCCTCTTCCCACCTGCCAAAACTCAGGGGGTCCTGCTCGGAAAGCAAAGCGCAGCCTCTACTCTCCCCCGCCCAGCCTGGCCGGAGCCCCAGCAAGCCCGCCGAGGCCTGAAGGCGAGCCCGGTGGCCGGCACCCGCCACCGCCAAACTCCCTGGGCCCACGACTCACCCAAAAGTCACCATACACACGTTGGTGGGCCAGGCGAGGAGGAGGGTGTTGCTGCACTTGATGCCCAGCTCCTCCTCCACTTGCTTAGGCCCACCTGCCGCCTCGTCCTCGCCGCACACCACCCACAGCTCGCTGAGAGGCACCCGGTGCTTCAGCCAGAAGGTGGAGCCCCATCTGCAGGGCAGGAGAGCAGGGAGTGAGTTGCAGCTGGCCCTTGTGGTGGGGGCAGCCCCAGCAGTCGTGCAGGCAGAGCCACTTCCCAGGGGCGGAGCCTTGGGGCGGCCCCCCGAGCCTCCCAGAGAGGCAGAAAGGAGCCTCAGTGCCCGGCCTCCCAGAGAGGGCGCTGCCGACAAGGCGCTGCTGCCTCAGGGGCCGCTGCTCAGGAGGCGCCAACCACGCGGCTGTCCTTTTCCTCTGACACCTCCCCGAATTAACGGCACACTGGCTCTGCCCCTGCAGCTTAGGGACAGCCCTGCAGGGCACTGCAGGTGGTTTGGACCACGAGTGCTCGTGGGGAGCAAAGGGCATGGCCAGAGCGGACGCTCAGGGAGGGCAGGAGGAGGACGGCCGCCTTGTGGACGACGTGCCTGGGGCTTTTGGATGCTGGAAGCTTTGCCAAGCCGCGTTTGGCAGTGCTGATACTTGCTGCAGGCAGCAGCTGTTCCGGGAGGAGCAAAGGCCAAGAGCTTGGCTCAGAGCCCTTCTGCTGCCCAGCTGTGGCCACCTCCGTTGGCATGCGGACTGACAAGAAAGCACGCGCCGCCTTGCTGTTGCGGCCCTGCCAGAGTTAAAATGAAGCAGGCCGTGGCCGCTGCGGGCCGGTGGCTGTGCAGGCAGCCCCTAGGAGGCACTCTCCGCT